>NC_068361.1:21415703-21570703 GCF_020536995.1 Dreissena polymorpha | reverse complement strand
TCCATTGTACCATTGAATGTTTACATCATCCTGTGCAAATATAGACATGCCATTACTAGAAAGGCATGTCATCACATCCATACGGTATATTCAATTTCATATTGTGTTTTTTTAAATGAAACCAATTGAAAAGCAAACGCGTTTACCTGTGTAGTGCTCTTTGCAATGTTAAAGCGTTCATAAATAGCAATCATATTCATTATGGTTTACTTTACATTTGATGACAATAATTGAGGGTATGTATATTCAATAATCGTGTCTATACACTAAAGGGTTTTATCGCGTGTTGAATCCAAACCCTTATTTTTAAACATCGTTTTGCTATCGTCTAATATACAATTAACTATAGGTGAATTTAACAATACATTATGATGTTGATGGTAACCGTCTTTAGAAATGTGAATGGTTTCGCGAACATAATATGAAATCAAATATACCCATGATTTTTTTTTAACGGCCCTACTATTTCTATCTAGCGATACTTACATAAATGCACAGAGGAGACAGAAGGATGGTGTTCGATGAGCATATTCCGACCTATAGTTGGTTAACCCGTTATCTTTCTATAAAAATTATAAAAGTCTTACTTAAAGAACAGTCCCTTGGTGATTATAATTTAATCATAATGTTGTTGTTTTTATATAAAGAATGATAGAATGCTAAATAGTATCTCTCTGGTTTTTCCAATGCTTATCACACGTACTAAAATCCGCAAATCACTATCCGTTTATATTGGGCACTTTTATTTGAAATGTACCTATCTAGTAAGACAGAAAGAAGACAACTTGAATGTCGAAACGTTACGAGCAAATGGAATATTGCAAGTAAGATGTATGTACGATAGTTCTCGAATAATCATGGTTATAAGTAAGTCAATATGACTAATAAAAAGCTAAATGTATCGTTATGGATTACAATAATATAAGGCTCTCATTGTCAATTGTGAGTTTTGGTACAAATTCTGACCGCGGAGTTTAACTCGCTTTAAATATTGCCATTTGTATTATACATTTATAATATAAACTCTCTTTTAGAAACTGGAAATTGTAAGCGATATTTATATATGTTATGTTAGTGTTTGTGCCTGGTTTTTATGCAACTATTTTTGTCAATGACTTAACTTTGTATGATATAAAACATCAACACAAAAATACAAATAACCAACTATACAGAACAAAATACGAGTTTGCGTCTGTACATAGAGATCAGGATTGTCCATTTAGTATTTCCATATAACACAACCGCATCAAAATATATACTATGTCAAACCAAAAATTATCTTACAAATTGCAGCAAATGTAGTATTGAAGCACATGCCTTTGATATTAAATAAATCAATTGCACATGACGAAATGGCGGACTGGTGAACTTACGGACAAAGGGAAATTCATATAATCCCAAAATAATTTTACAGTCAAAATAATTCCATAAGTATACTCCGAAAGCAAGCAATCTTGTTTATCTTTTTCATGTAATGCGTTTAATTATTATTGCTATTATCTCATTGCGCGTAGTAATTTGTAAAAAAAAAATCAAAGCGTCATGATTGCTAACAATAAATCAAACGTAATTTGCTATTCTTACTAAGAGATAAAATGACCATGTGTTAGACACGTCTTAATCAGAGCGAAAACAAGGAATACATTTACCCTAACAGCGCGGTTTAGCAAAGACAGAGTGTTTACGAAGGATCAAGGGCACACTTAGGACACGCGGTAATATGATCATTTAAATGTTAACTTTTGCAGATATACGTCGAAAGAGTATTCTAAACATGGTAAATAATCGTGTTGTGTCTCTGTAAAACTGTGAAATTGTACAAGTTATTGATTCGAAAAGGTGGCATAGTAAATATGTATGAGTATATATAAGCAAGTATTCGGAATAAACAATTCCATGTTGTTAAAACAAACGTTAGAACAAATATAACCTACTACAATCTCTTGCGCATTCTCCAATACCATTGATACATTGTTGAATATTCACATTTGCTAAAGTATTATTCAATTTTTTTTTTCAAGATACTTAGCTGTTGTAATGCATTATTAAATATGATGACTATTTGGTAGCATTTATGGCATTTTGTAAACACTACTATTTATCCTCACTTCAAATATCATATTTTTACTTGTATGCTAATTGACAAAACGTTAAAATTCAAATGTAATTTATATTTTTAAAAACGTTTTCTCTAGTCAGGCTTCACTTATTTATATTGTTACACTATTTAATAAGAAATGTTTTTGCCAAGAAATACAAAAGGAAAATGGTATGCCGATACATGATGTTTGCAAATTGTATTGAATGAAAACTTCATGTATAAACGTAAGCTTTAAAATAAAGAATAACCCATTAAACCATACTAGTTCATATTCGTATGGTATTGATATGCATGTTGCTGAATAAGCTTGTTTTTTCATGAAAACGTGATATTCGCTAATTAAAGGGAATGCAAATTGACATAAATTGTAAACTTTAGCTTTTAAATAAAGGTTGAGCAGTCGACATATCGTATTTAATGTTCGTCTTGTGTAGTTGTGCATGTTGCTGAATAAGCGGGTTTCTTACATAAAGTTTATTATATGTAGGGCATACACAAGCACATCAAGTACTCGAATTTGATTGCAGATACCTTTTGTCTCACTTGCATGCGAAAAATGTATTACGGTATTAACCTGAATGAAAACAATATGCTATATGTACTGCTTTTAAATACTGTTGAACTGTTTTAAAATCAACATAATACGCATACAATATAATACATCAAATTGCCGATTATTCTCTTAAAGTCGTAGGCGGAATGCTTAAAAGAGTGAATATTTCTACAGAAATATTTGTGTAGAATGTTTGCACACGTTAACGGTACAACACTACTACTACTACTACTACTACTACTATTACTACTACTACCACTACATATAATAATAATATAATTATTATTATTAGTAGTAGTAGTAGCAGTAGTAGTAGTAATAGTAGTAGTAGTAGTAGTAGTAGTAGTAGTAGTAGTAGTAGTAGTAGTAGTAGTAGCAGTAGTATTTGAATTAATAATAGTTATAAAAATATGATAATAATTATTCATATTATTATCATTATTGTAATTATTATTATTATTATTATAAAAACATCATTTTCACATATTCAACAATATGAATACAGAAAAGAACAAGAATATAATAATACAATTAAACTATTAGTTGAGTGTACATTAATTGTTTAATGTACTATAGTTGTAACGACCAAAATGCATTCCAGTATTCAACGTAAAATAACAAGCAATGAAATATCGAAGTTAATGAAAACGCACACAACTATAAAGTATTATATAAGTGATTACCATTTTCCCTCTACAGGTCTAACACAATGATCATCAATTACAGTTATTGCTAACTAAACAGGTCCGCAGCAAGTGAATGTAGTGTAGTTATGGTCCCAATTTATAGCCATTTTTTACCTGTCAACGAACCAAGTTTGGGTCGTTACCAAAACTACTTTGCAAACAAACGAGCAGGTCTTCAAGGTTGTCCTTTGAAGTGCTTCTTTTCAATTTATTGTTTAAAGAACGCTGCTGACGTTGCCTAATTACAGTTTACCTTCGTAGAATTAGCTTATACAACTTCTTGATATGGCTTAAACTGAACTTCCTTGCGTGGGAGGGGGGCGGCATTTTACTCAAACCTTTATGTCTGTAAATAGATATTTGTGTGTGTTGGTATTTTTGACTCTAAACCTCCCTGCCTGCCTACCTGTCTGTGCGCCCGCCCGCCCACACGACCGTTCTTCCGTCCGTCTGTTTGTCTGATTTTGTTAATGAAATGGCACACATAACACAGTGAGGTTCTTGTAAAAGTACACAGTTCACAACAAGCATTTTATATAAATTTAAGAATCGGAATGTCGCGCTAACTCTAATGGGCCATGTGAAATGCAAATATCATAAATGAAGTCAAACACGGGGCTCAACAAACTTTGAACAATCATAAACTCCAACATGGATACATCGATTTCTATTTAATGATAAAACGATGTTTTACTTTCGATCTTGTAAGCTCCAGCAGTACATTTGGAGACATTTATACACAAAAATCGTCCAAAATCTTACACTTGTCAGATTACTGACTTACCCGTGCATTTACGCATCTTTAACTATAAAACTTTGTTGACACACATGACAACTAAGACGCCAAGACATTGTATGGCTTCTAAACATGGCATGGTCGTATGATTAGGCTAAATATATCAAGGGTATTTTTGTTCTGCCAGGTATCGTTAAACACGCTTCTAATTAATACATTTGACGGCATAACACTGAATATACGTATTGTTGAAATTTATTTTTAAGTCCTTTACGAGCTAGTCCCCCTTATACATACAGAGCCCGTTTGATTCCAAATTCTAAAAGTTTGCGTCCTGCAAAGATGTTGATTTCACTATTTGAATAATAGCATATTATAGTTGTTCTTGAGATTTCTTTCTGTGTCGAAGAGATGGTCATATTGACAATTGTCCTAAAAACATAGTACCTCCTGATGATTAGACTCTAGTTAATTTAGTGTTTTCGTCGTTTGTATCGCATGTTAATGATATATGAAAAGCATTTGTTTACATTTTATTTGAATATAATTATAATACAGGACACCCTACACAAAAACAATTAAAATCTACGGTTATACTATTAACAATATGATTTTATTAAAATAGAGAATGTTAATGACAATTTAAAGAACAAAACTATCCACATGATTATTTACAAAACACAAAACATGGACCTTTATAAAGAAGATCAAAACATGGTCAAGATCAATTTGATAGCATATCAATTATGTGCCAACGGGCAAAAAACAAATGCGTTATTTGCTTATTATTTTATCAAACGCCTCGCAGAACATAATCATACGTAATCTTATTTATTTTTAAAATGAATACTGAAAAAATACCAAAGAAATAATACGATCTTTGTCGAGTTCAAAAATGTAATAACTATTGAGCTGATCGCTCTGTGTTTAAAACAAACATTGTGCAACTTTGCAAACATTGTCAGCTTCTGTCAATGCGCGTAACCAAAATAATTTGTTTCACCGTGACCTAAACACACAGTTATTAAGAGCAATAGGACGATATGTTTGATTAAAAAGGAGGTTTTGAAAGTAATTGCATACATAACTCTCAACAAAAAGTTATCTTAACAAATATCAGATATCAAATTTCAAGTCCTGCGAGTGTACTGTCAACAAATTACCTTGGGGTGTTTTAGTACCCTGCGGTTTAATTCGAATATAAACGACCCTAATATAGCATGTCATAGCTTGCTGGCATGCAATTACAAAAATATAGGTTTTGGCATTGTTTTCATTGTTCATTTTGATAAAAGAATGCATATTCACGTATCAAGTACAAAACAAACAGGTTACCTTTTGTAATGAATTGTGTAATATTTGAACGTTTCAAAATTAAAATGCCATACATAATACTCCGCGTCGCATTTAGTTCAGGTAGTGAATACTATATTCAGTTACCAAACCGTTTCTATACACTGAGATACCTACAACGTTTTTCTATCTAAAACCAATTTTAAAACATCAACGAGATTAACTAGAACGCAATTATATTTATGGCGAACACGAATAGTTCAAGTGTGTCTTTGTATATGTTCAGTTTTGGATGGAAACATTTCAAAGAGTCTCCTTTATGACATATCCAACGCTGTCCTGTATTACAACATAGGATACATATTACTCTTACACTGATAATTTTGTCGAAATTACGTTACAATACAATGATCGACTATGCGTAATACTTAGAAGCACACACAAAGCACAAATAGTTAACGCAATAACTGTCTGGATCCAACTTTGAACGAAACATTTTCGAATCTTGTTTTCACAAATGTAAGGTCCGGTAATCTTACTGTCGTTTGAAAATATCGGGACAGTACGGTCATAATATATTTGCTCTGATTACAAACATACTAAAGTACTTGTGTGTTGAAAAATAGTGTGAATAACAACGTGATTTTCACCTCTCGTTACGTTTTAAACTTATTTAATCTTCAAAAGCAACTAAAAAGAAGTGATTCCAAAATGGATCATAATATTATAGATCATAGCATTAGCAGCTTTTGTGTTAAATGTCTTATTGTGTGAATTAGCTTGATTTGCCATTAAACATATCATACAAGAATTATTCTACTGCATATGTTTCTTTCATTTTTTATGTTAACATTCTGTGCAAAACAGTTTAAACTAGTTTACGGTATGCAAAATTTATCCCAGATTAAATCATTTGCAAAGGAAAGTACAACACATTTTAAAAAATACTTTCGTTTGATTTATAACATGGATGATGAGTTGGTAACACTCTGGGCATCACCATTTTGATTCAAAAGATATGATCTGAACAAACTGTGTAGAGGACCTTTAGATTACGCATTATGGCAAATACAAAATTATGTTTTAAATAAGAGCTATTCCGTTTCAGAACATAATATTTTATATACAATTACTTTTATACTTTGGTATAATATACTTTTATACTTTGGTATAAGAAATGTCTATGTAAAACGGGTGACCATTGGACTGTACCAATTTTGACCCAATTGGCATGCTTTAAACGTACTTTTTTGATAGCCTCAAGATAATCCTTAATAGCGTATGTTAAAGCCATGAACTTTGCGGTTTCATACATGGACGGGTAATGATACTTTTCCCTATAGTATTCAATGTAGAAACGGTGACACTTGTGACGCCTGTTTTGAAACCGCTTGCAAAAAAAGGAAACTTCACGTTGATGCTTCATAAACAATATGAAACCCTTAAAATATGCGGTTTCCAAGAAGAACGTTAGCCAAATAAAGGGGCCAATGTTGACACACCCGGGACGATTAAAAAAACAAAACAGGACAACAATTCGAGGCTACAAACCTTTTCTTACACCTTTGTGCCATCCCGACAAAGAAAATCTGTATAATTTAAATTAATTAAACACTTTATTAAAACCATTTCCAGCAACTTTTATTGAAGATATCGCAATTAACAATCCTTTTTAAAAGTCGTTATTCTGTTTAAAGGTCCGGGAGCATTTAAGTTTATAAACATGTTGACGGACGCACTCATATCGGACATCATGGTAAACAATATATCACCATGGGCTAGTTATTCTCAGGTGAGCTGAACATGCGACCGATTGACTTGGCCCCCTTAAACACGTGCACAATATTGGAACCAACGATGAAAATATCCCCAAGATGATGCTACAAAAAGTATGGACGTTATTTATGACTTGAGTTTCACTTCTTTATATTGAAGATGCACAACGGTTTTAGCTATATAAGTCAATGTTAGACTGGTGACAACCTGTTTGAGGCTAGGAGCATAACGTAAAAATTGAGATTACCTTTAGATGGTGCTCATGAATACTAAACATGGACGCCGTGGGTGTTACGGTTAAGCAATAATATATGTGTTTACGGTTTTCACTGTTGATGTTTATTTATTAAAGATGACCCTCGGGGAGAGGCAAGATATGACGCCTTGTGTACAATTCAAATAAAAACTGTTTATTACCTCTAGGTGATGCTTGATACCAAATAGAAAAGTCTAGGGTTTACCTGATATATATTTCAAAGAGTGGTATCCCTTCGCACGTTTTACCTTAGGGTCATTATTTGAAAACCATAATATGTAGAGATCGTTTAGTTGATACTATATACAAACTATGAAAGTTATGAGCTTTGCGGTTTAAAACGTCATAATTTGGTTAGAGTTTCCTATTTTAGTATATGCAACGCTGGTGAAACCTGAATAATGTTTACCGCTTTGGTATAATTTAAACGAACTTTGTAACGAATGATGACTACAACTAACAAAATAAATAATTTGGCTTAGTATTTTAGAAAATAGATGCTTTAACGTTATTCCTCTTAATGACTTCATCAAGCGTGCGACCACTTTGACGTGCTTTATTTTGACGTGAAACTCTTACTTTAAGTGATTACTTGACAAAATCATGATACTAACCACATAATAAAACTCTGTGCCGTGAGGTTTTAGAAAAGACTAATGTTCAAAAGTTCACTCTATATAAAAGAATGTACCCCTAAGAAGGGGCCAATTAAGACCCCATGAGTATGTTGAGCAAATACTAGCATACACGACGATTGCTAAACCTCTAGATATTGATGTTTAAAGGCGATTTCTCTATATTCATAAAACTAAAACAAATTAGAACACGAACGGGCTAAAGCTTACCATGGGAGAATGATTTTAACTTTATATAGATATTGAACAAAAAGCGTCTGAACATGACAGCATTGCACATGAAAAAGAAAATATAGAGTTTTAACAAGACAACACACCATTAGCCTTAGGGATCATGTATTTAAAAACATTAAACATAACAATACTATGATTTAGAAGTATTCAGGCATTGGGATCTCATTATAAAACGTTCGTTTGACCAGTTTCCCTCAACATATGAACATGACTGTGTACTTCAGTGTGTTTCATATGATAACGACGTAAACTTCGAGCTTTAACAAAGCAAGCAACTTGTACGCGATACACTGGTAATATCTTTATATGGAAAACCACTTACCAATACCTGATATTTTGAGCGATCCCGCGATGACAGCAATATTAACGCAATAAAAATGTTTACAGTCTATGAGCTCTGTCTTCTACCTTTCCTATGAGTTGACGGATTTTTGAAAGGCCATGTGAATTTCAAAGTAATAATTTAAATCAATAGGAAAGAATCCTCATTTTTACAAGTCTTTTATGGCTAAAACCTATTTCCATAAATTAGTAAAAAGCAAAAAACCACGAGTATAAAACGAGAGTTAAGAATAACCAAGAAGTATCGCCACGCTCAAATTTACTGTTATGCATAGCATGTGGTATTGTACTGTATTAACATATATTGATTTAAACATTTCTGTATGCATTTTTTAATAAGCGACGCTTGTTTCATTCGCACCTAAATTGAATGATTAAGTGTGCCAAAGTATTTGTATTGGGTCTATTTTGTGCTCGTTAGCAACCACTTAATATTGACTTTTTAGAAGAACTCTACGACTTGAATGAATTGCTCTTAAAACAGAATCATCCCCAAATAAAATCTATCAATCATACTTATTTGCAAACTTACCGCTGAGTTCATTTATGTTACCGCCAAACTAATTAGGTCTGTGTAAACATAATTACTTTACTTCTTCAATAGTCTTGCAAACATATCTTTTGGCATTCATCGTCTCTTTTAATAAAGGAAACAGAAACCCGTGTCATGCACGAAGTCTTTTGAATACCAATGTATAAAACAATATTTGATTAAATCAAGTGCATAAATAACATGAAAAACATGTCATATCTAGCCTGCCAAGGTAAGCGATTTTATATTTTCATTTCAGTTGCTTTCAATTGCTTTCAATACTAAAGATTAAATCCCTCCCTGAAAATTCAAACACGGTGCATGTTTGAACTAAAAACTCGAAATAAATCTCAATATATCACACAACTTAAATTTAACTCAAATTTAACAAAACATTGAAAGAGAAGTTTTAAAAATACAAAGTTACATGTTTCCTCTTTATATTATCATTCATAAATAACTATAATGTCAATTTATAATACAATGGAAACTATTGCAAATAATAGGAAGTAAGTAAAATACAGATAAATCCCTGCTTATTTACAAGATCGCAAGGCCTATAAAATGTAAGTGTTCGTATTACAAACCATCATCGTCCATTTAAGATTGATGAAGCAACTATTCTTAATGCCAAAAATGGCCTTTTGTTGAACAGTTTGCAGACTTGTTTTTAAAGCTGCGCTGACCCTTCTGCGTTCTTTGAATTTAAGACAAATATTAATAAAACTTAAACTTCTTCATTTTAATGTGCAAAACTCTTATTAAAGGCGTAATGGAGACGATGTCCTTTGAAGGAAAATCTTAACTTAAGTTGCACTTAATTAGTTTTTTTAGTGTAAGCATCTAGAGTGATAAACATACTGCACTTGTATCTTGTATAAGATAACGAAGGTTGATGACAACGCACCTTCTTAAACAGCCATTATTATATAGTGTATGAAGTGTAGTTCAATTTACTATTTATTTTGACGGTTTACTAATGATTGTTGGCATTACCGAACAAAAAACAATTTGCAAACGAAACATAATTGATGTCATTTTTGCAGCAATAAACAAACTAATAAATTCCAGAAACATTGCCAGACGACTTATACTTATTATCGGCTGCCAGTGTTATAACATGATGTAGGAAATTCCATTTGAAGTGATTTAATATGGCATAACCGCTTCAATTCAAAGCATTGTGACATAAAACCGGTTTAAATAATGATTGTACTAATATAAATACATTGATAAATAATTATATCTTACATCAGTACGTATTTTGAATATGCATTAGATCATTATTGAAAACTGTTGTGTTTATACACGGAAGAAACGGCATCAGCAGACTTAAATTCATTTTAACTTTAAAATAATTTCACAAATGTGTGTGTATTCTTGCAACACTCGAGAAACTAAACGTTGATAATATTTTGCCTTGTGACTAGAATACTGTGATAACATTCGAACAGTGCGAGGATTACATAGTGAGGGTCAGTAAAGAGATTTTCAGAACATGTTTCTAGTACTTAACTTGTATATGTAGTCGAAATCGAACAAATTATAGCTATTTCGTTTACTATAACTAAGACATAAAACCTAACAAATAACACTTTTAAAAGATAAACAATAAAAATGAAAAAGGGTGTGTTCAGTTCGGTAAAGAAAACATCAAGTATGTGTTTAATAGTGAACTTGATAATAACGCTATTTTAATTAAATTTAACAGCCATCAATAAACAAATTGTATCTTGCTTTGTCATAGCCTACCTACCAAATAATATTGCCCCATTCCAAAGGTGGTTGTGGCAAAATCTTTTGAACGAATAATCTATTTTGAGATTGACTCCCTGACTGCTAAAAAGATAATAGCTGTATCAACTTGACTCCAAAATATAATATTTATGATACAAAAAATATATTTCCTTGATAGTCCAATGCCATTGTTAAAATTAGAAAAAAATATATAAAAAAGGTAATACGAAATTATGTTTACAAATTTGCTTGCCAACCTACGCTTTACCAGCAAAACTGGTAGTTAATGACAAAAACGAATTGCTAAAGCTTGTCCTATTAAGGCATTACAATCAGCTTTTTTATCAAGTTTAAACACGCAATATGGCAATAGGCAAATTTAGTGTGTGATTCGATCGTATCACTTTATATTTTCACATTTACTTTGTGTACGGTATGCTTGTGATAGTTAACGGTTTTATACTCTGTTTTGTTTATTTGAAGCGCATATCTTCATAACTCACATAGTACACTTGCTGTGATGTTGTAATATCAATTTAAGACCGCATATTCATATATTATCCAATTTATTAAATTCACAGTGAGTGTCCCATAGCGTAATCAAAGAAATCAAGCCTGAGTAGATTCTTCTTTTAATCTATGCAATAACTACCCATTATACATGTTTTATTTAAATTGTGTTTAAACATGTTTGCACGTTAGACACTTATGCATTTTTATAATGTGTTTTCAATAAGAAAAATGATGATAACACACGTGCAATATATAGTTTTCCACGTAGTGCTTGCATGTAATATTTCAATACATGTAGGTCACTTTAAATACCTCGTGTCAATACATACTTGGAACATGAATGCAACATGTTATCGTAGTTGTGTCCCTTTGTTAAGCAATAAATAGCCACTCACTTTGTTTAATTTCACAGCAAACAACGATGAGCAATATTACGAATAACATAGTGCTGAAATTGCCATGGCAGTGTAGTGCAACATTTTAGTGTAAGTTTTCACCTTGTGGATTCATGTGTGTTTACATGTTATATGAAAGTAACTTTTAGAACAGGGTTGCAATTAAACTGACTTTAATTGTATTGGTATAGCAATGACGGTTCTAGCTTACACTCTTGATGCAGCAATTCAAAAAAAGGTTATGCAGCCCAAAATATGATGTGGTTATTTTAACTCTGTAAGAAAAAGTTGACTTCAACCGTTGTTTTTATAGCAAAAACAATGTAAGAAGTATACAATACTTTTTTTCGATTGGTATTGTCCTTTATGTTCTAATTTTCGTATTATTAGCACTTAATAGATATGTAACATAAATTAATATGTAATGGTATATCGATTATAATTGATTATTATTGTATTTCATTGTTATGCATCGATTCAGTTAATCTTAATATATGAAAAGACTACGCACATACCTCCTTGATTTTACTGGTTCATTATGCATACAAATAAACATTTAGTTTTTTCGACAATTTACCATTCTTTCATCAAAGATGTTCAGTCACGTGTAACAAATCAGAAAAGAGAAACGTTGAACATGATCATATTGATGCACGTTTACATACATGAAATAAAACTGATACATTGCAATACCTAAAGCGATATTGTCCCATAAATGAAAAAGTACACATAGATTGCATCTGCGAAAAACTCCTTAATGCATTTTGTTAAAAGATCTATATGACATTGCTTAAATAAACAACGGATAAACTGATTGAATACTAATTCGTGACGTAACAATTTTTCTTGCAAAGGAGGTCAGTAAGTTGTTGATTGTAATAAAAAATCTGACAATATTTTACAATGTATGCACACCGCGTATGTAGTGCTGACTATATAACATAAGAGTAAGACAAACTGTCATTTCAAACGCCATCTTAGACTCCCTGTATACCAGGTACACTGTCAGTTCACAAAGTATGTTACATAGTTACTGCACCAGGTACGCTACATTGTCATTACATCACGTAAGACAAACTGTACGTATACTTGTTGTGTTAATATGTCTTTACACCAGGTATGTAACATCGTCATTATACCAAATAAATCACACTGTCAGGAACGCTACACTTTCAATACCCCAGGTATGTCCCAATGTATGTTCACCAGTTAGGTTAAAATGTTTGGACAACAATTATGGTAGACTGTTTGAAAACCCGGTGTGTTTAAATGCATGTTGATTTTAGCAAGTTGAAAATAGTACGAGAATCCCTTAGGACGAAATAGTGGCTAAGGGCATACAGACAGACAGACAAACAGACAAACATCAATAGTAATTCTGGTAGATCCATTGTAATTCCTAACGGGCTTTTAATAGACCTTACCATCTTATTACATAAAACCAGAACCAGTACAGCAAATATGTCACTAATCGCTAAAAAGCAATTTCTATTGAAACGATGATGGTGGTGTACTTTAGCGAACTTACACGTTCCCTCTTTGTCTGTTTATAAACATATAAGGCACTCCAACATTCAATCGAACCTCAGGTGTATCTATTCGATAGCCTTCGCGCTCGTGCTATTAACAAAATTACCATGTTGCAGACTAGCGTCATTGTTACAGACTAGCAGCATGTTGATATTACGGTGTTTCGGGAAATAGGGAAGTTAAAATTGTATTGACCCTTTTATAAAGATTCAAGGCTTGAAATCAAACGTTGGGTGGGAAGCTCGTATATCTTTATTGTATTCTCAAACCTAGCCAGTCTTTGAGGTGGCATTAAAGTTTCATATGGTTATATGGCGTATAAGCAGTGTCCGAATATGTAGATGACGTTTCCGGAAGTCTCAAACTGTGGAAAGTGTTATATTTACAACTTGAGGCTAGGGCTTATACCATTATTTGATTGTTAAAAAATGATTTCATGTTCATGAATTTATAATTATAATTTATAATTATATTAAACCCATTGTAACAGCGTACTGAGCATCAGGGCATAATAAGACTCAAGTGGGTTGTGGTCTTAGATTATCGAAATATAACGTTTTGGGGACGTAAGATGTCATTGTACAATAAGTACATTTTGTTATGCTATAGTTATTATTGTATTTATATTTGTGTAGCTTTAATTAAAGTTCTTCTTTGCTAAATTAAAAATTCTGAAATTAATGGTGAAGGAAAACCACACAGTATTGTGTGAATGTAATTTAGATTTCGTTTCAATTATGTGTTATTTATATCTGTTAAAATTAATGTTATGTGATTTAGAAACATGTTATTATTATGTTCATTTATTTAGATCCTGCATTAAAGACTGTCGTGTGTTTATTTTACTTTTCATTCGTATTGTTAATTACAGATAACCGTCACATAGGACCTATTTTTGAACCTCACATAGCAATTATCACAAAGTCAGTTAACGTATATTCATCTTCGCATTTGTAATCGTTTCTATAACCGGAGATATCATTGTCGAAGAAGTGGTTGTTTACGTCGGCGGCGTCGGCGACATTGTTTATGTGGATTAAACAATAATTGAAACGTGATGTGTGAATTGCGGTGTTCTCCCAAAAAGATTTATACTGTCGGGGCTAGACAAAGTAGGGTCCGACTGATTATACACAAAGAAGAAAACCCAGTTTTAATTATTGTGTTTTAATTTATGACAGTCTTTTGCAAATTCTTCTGAAGTATTTCGGAGTCGTAATCCGGAAAGTTATACCGTCTAATATACGAGCTTAAACGCGTTTTTAGTCAAATACAAACAAATACAAGGTTATCGTTCTTGTGTACACTTAAAAAAAAAACAACACATTATGTATGATTTAAGACTTAATTAGATTTACACGAAACGTAACCGTTATTTAATAGATTATTGTAGCAATATTTGTAAGCATATTGCCTTCGTTGATATATCTATTAAAGTGACATCTTTTTTTATCGTTGATGTGTATCATTCAATCGGACGTCATTCACACATTGTTTATCAATAAAATGACGTTCTGGTTTATTTCTATTAAATGATATGTTGTAAAGCGCGGGCGAAAATACGTTGCAGATAGATGGTTGAAGATTATATAAATGACTTTTCAAAAAATAAACAACGAAAAATATTATCGTACGTGTTTCGATATTATATAAATCTCTAATAATTTGTTTTCATATAAGCCAATGTCAATAGTATTAGTGCGTGTAATCAAATCACAGGTGTTTTGCACTCCTGATTTCATTACCATTAATCTGTTCTTCTTACAGTGTGTTATTCGACAACAAACTATGGCAACATGCAATAATTCTCAAAAATGTGTGCATGTGTTTACAACCCTGTCCACATAAAACGCTCGATCCATGTGCATTAGTTTGTATGGACGAAAATGACTTCAATTCCTTTGAAATGATTTAAAATATATGTGTGTTTAAGAATTATTGGTAACAACAATGCGCCGTATACACTATCGTTATTATTACCGTATGTACTTTGTCATTTATATGTAAATTGAGAAGTATCACTTGTTATTCAATTTAAAGAAACTTTACTATCCAAATTGAACATGTATTTGTTGATGTTTGCTGATAATATCATGTTTCATTTGTATGCTATTGCAAATTAAGTGTTAACATTTTGCCTTACTTTTGACTCAGGGATTATGCAACAATGGCAACTAAGAATCAATTTTTAATTTCATGTTTGTATCAATTTTTTAATAAACAACGAATTAAAATGTGCCTATGTATCTAACGTACACGCATGGTGAACTGTAAATTCAAATATAACATTAGAAAGATAAGTTGTTTTATATCTTTGCATCATATTTTCATTTGGATTGATATATGTAACTTCTTTATGGGAGACTCAGTGCGAACTTAAACTATTCAATCAAACAAAAAAGTTAATAAAACAATTAAATATGAGATTTACACACACACAAACATTTAAAAACATTACCCAATCGTATATTGGATTCTGGTCAATTGGGAGGCATATTAGTAACCTATACATACACTTTAAGTAAATAGATGTATTCCGGAACTAAGTATTGATAACAAATCCGACAGTACAAACAACCACAAACAACACTGACCCATTGTATATACAAAAGTTATTTCCAATCAGCTACTTACAGTTGACCTGTTATATCAAATAAATTAGCAAAGGTCAGTTGGGTTTGGGTCTTGATGTTTCCAAAATCTAACCTTCACTGTTAGTGAACCAGGTTTGTTTAACTGTCTGAGGTTCGTTGTGCGATGAAGGTACATCAGGCATTACCAAATGGCGGTACATACGGCATGTTACATGTTCAGTACACCAGGTCTATTACACAGTCAGCACAACAGCAACAGGTATGTTACACAGCCAATACGCCCGTTAAGTTACAATTTCAGCAAGACATGCAGGGTACAATGTCAGCACATCCAGTATGTTCAACGGGTATATTGCACTGTCATTATATCAAGTGGGAATTACACTGTCTGTAAACCAGGTCTGTTTCACTGTCGGTACAACATATGTTGTAAACTGTACTTAAACATCCGTGAGTTATAATGCTTGTCAAGTTTGTATGTTAAATATGTCTGCACCACATAGTTTAGTATGTATATTTACAACATATGTTACAACTAATGTACGTCTCATCTAAAAATACGTATTCCCAACACGTATTGTACAATATATGTACTGCACTTAGGCTTAGAGCATGCCTGTAAAAACATATAGTCATCAACACACCACGTCTGGTACAATGTAAACACTCAACGCCTGTTACGTTGTCTGTCCCCAGACAAAAGAGATTTTAGATAAAATTGTACAGATTTTTGCCAAGTGAAATAATACTTTACAATGCTCATACGTTTTCATATTAAGTAGATGATCTTCCCATGATCTTAAGTTAAAAAGAGTTAGAAAACGGAGTATTTATATAATTTTAAAAAACAACATCACTGATATTAGTATTTATATCACTATGGTGTGTGATACCACTACACATGCATGATAACACTATTGTTGTGTTAAAGTAACACTACATTAAAAAAAAACTTCAATCAAACACTATCAAATATAACTTAAATCTACATGTGTTTACTTGCAAAACGGGTCTATGTCTGTGATTGCGTTGGCAAACAAAAAATTCACAAATAGTAAACATATATATTTGTGTTTTATAAAGGTATAATTTCAGCAAATTAACAAAATAACTTGCATTAATATATTACAAAAATAGAACTTGCTTACTTGTTTGATACCCATGAAATACATCTTAGACTAAAAGAGTATTAGTGTATAGTCATCAATTACAGTATTCAATTCAAAGATAAATATGTGATAAATAAAAACAGTATAACGGCATAAATTTGTAGTTTAACAAGGTGTTATTTAAACTCTAGCTAAGCGAAACCACATTACACACATTATTTTAATATCAATATATATTTAGATAGAAATTAAATTTAATCAAAGTAAACGAACCATTTTCATATTCTGCACCACTGTATAAAATCTCCTGAAACACAGCTACGTGCCTACACAGGATTAGACAAGTGACTGCTTTGTGAAAGATACCACTTTTTAAAGGCATATCTTTCTTAACAACGTATTCAATCTGGCTTGTTGTTTAAACAAAAGCTTTATCATTTTAATAAAACACATATTTATCCGGTTTCTTCCGGATGCGTGTATCCTGAAACAAGTGCGCATAAATTGCACACTTTCTAATAAAAGCTTCAATAGTTGATGAATTATCTTGAAGCAAAAATGCTAAAACCATTGGTTTGTGAATTTTACACAATCGAGCTGAAAATCTAGTTGCACAAAATAATGTTCTGTATTTAATGAACATGTTGCTAGTTGGGTGTATGTCTTTAAAACAATGTTAGATTTAATCATGAACGTAAAATCTATACATGAACAATCACAATATTGATTACTAAGACACATACTTTAAATAACAATTTTGTTTATGGAAAATCATCGGTCGTAAACAATATAATAATACATCATTTGAAACATTTGTTTTCGAACATTTGCAAAATAGGCGTATACCACAATGACAGATAAAATATTGAATGCAACACTATATTGTTAAATGCCTGCTTATGTTTTTATGTATTTGTCAAAATTCTTCGGAAACTCCAAGTATAATAACCCAGTGTACGTGTACCCACTGTTGTTACACAGACGCAACCAGTCGTGATTTAGACAGATATTCTGAGTAAAGTGGTCATAACCAATAGTCAAGTATTGTGAGAAAAAACACGATTGTTTAACTAAGGAAAAAATAATGTGAGTTGAACTCGCCCATATTGGAACCAAATATATAAATACAATGTTGATGTAAAAAAAATCAGACTGGCAATAATGCTATTTAATTCTTGATCGAGAGGATATCAATTTAAAGTTAACACAGTGTAAGGATTGTATTTCTAATTATGTAAGAAACGAGATTTAGCTAATTTCTAATATTGTCTCATGATAATTTTAACTTTGGAATTAAAGGAAAACAGCTTCAATTATTGTTTTAACATTTTAAATGCTACATCATTATTCAAATATTTGCGCATGATTTGTTTGACAATTATGCATCATACAAAGATCGAATACTGTAATAAATGTTACAATGTATAACATGGGATCGAAGGCAAATAGGTCATTTGTAGCAACAAACTGTGTCTTGAAGAAAAAGATAAACATTCAAATGATTCATTGCCACATAAAGTGTTTATATATCTTAAATAAATTACGTCGCTTGTCATTTGTGAAGTATCAATACTATTTTGTTGAAATAGATTAAACGCGTTTTTGAAAAAATGGTTTTAACCGAATAGATTTTGCCAGACGGTTGTTTCTTTTTTTGTATCTCTTGGTGTGCACGTTTAGATGGTTTTGCGTGAACAAGGGTATATCATTTTTTTAAGAACAATATCAAACTGTGTAACATCCTTATTTCGTGAAGAGCATTGCTTTTATATTCCACAACCATGCAAGTATACTTCGTCAGCCTTGTGGCTGTAGGCGCACATCGAACTTTACAAGTGAAATCGCAGATTCTGCCATCGTACACAAATAGATAACTTTATGAAATACCGGTTATTTTTAAAAACAAGTTTGGTTATAATGTGTGAATTCATAAAAAAAAAATATCCGTATTTGTGTTTCATATAAAACGTTTTTTTATCCCGAAGTTTTACGTTAAAATTATCATTTAAGTTGAAGTGTTATTTTGTTCATTTCCTAACTGAATTTTCACATCTATTATAGTTTTGTTATCTCTAAATGTCAACACGTCCAGTTAGGTCATGATAATGGCCTTATTACACACCTTTTAACGACTTTCACATATTCAAACTATGAAAGCCGATAAATGACCGGTAAAGTGTGCACTTAACTTGATTTATTACATGAAGTAATTTAGAAGACGCGTGCTCACTTGAGTCATTGGTGTATTAAAAGAACTTAATTCCTGTAACGGCTACCATACACAGTTATGGGCAACATAATGCATAGCATAATATTAAATCATGCTTATGTTCAAATATCCTTCAAAGGCAAGGACATAGGTTTGATAATAAAACAGTATAGATTCAATATGTTTGCTTATTTATTTTTGTTATGTTTCATGTTCGTCTTTTTATCACGGTATTATGCGCACACTAATGTATAAATGCATAGGTGTTTTTTTCGAGATTAAATCTAAAATCAATTATATAAATATGTTGTTAAAATACGAATTTTACTTTAAGTACACATTGCAATTGCGTATGTTCATAATTGGCCTTAACGTACAGCCGTAAATTGAAACTTTCTATATAAATGTTCGTGTTTTGATAATGTCCAGGGATATATATTTTGAAGTCGCAAATGCATTCCATCGACAATGGGATAACACAATTCAGCTGCACATGCTGTATGGGAAGCAATTTTAGATTACAATGTGTATTTTCATACGTTGTGTAATACAAATTGCCATATACACGTTGTTCTTCAATATATTAATATATATGTGTTACATGCATCTTTAATATATTTTTACGTAGCTGCATACATTTCGATAAATTTAATGAAATGACTTATTGTGTATCAAGAATAAATAACTTTAAAGATGTGCACCCATTATGACGATATATATGAAGGTGTTCGCATTTTGTGAAAAACATATTATTTTGTTTAAATACATCTTGGTTTTGAATTTAAAAGAAGTAAAGGTAGGTTACACGGAACAGTAAATGCAATCAATACATTCATGAAAACGCATGTACTTGGATTACGGAAATGTTCAAAATCAACTCGCAAACAACACACAATATTTATGCTAACTATTCACTAATCGTATTATACACTGTAAATAACTTGATTATGCTCAATAGCACAGTCTTTTTTAGTATATTGGACAATGCTTCCGCGACAGTTTTTTTGTATGATAATTATTTAATAAAGTCAAACAACATTTAAGTTCTTATTTACACTTGAAATTGGCCATGTCACACAATTGTCGGTGATTGCGCCACATTCTTTACCCGTAAAAAGTATATACAGCGGTTCTTGCATGTTTCAGCAGCAAAATAGAGAGCAATAGCATAATTAAAAATGATTGAATGTCATACAGTTCATGGAATTAATACCACACAGCGCGTGACATTCATCTGCTCAACTGGGGTCACCGCCTGTGAGGTATAAATAACATTTATTTGAAATTGTTTGAATTTAGTGCATGTAAATTACATATTGCTGAGTACTAAAACGGAAACATAAATCTCGTACCAGAATTATCTATATTGTATTATTGTAGTTTATCTTATTTCGTCAGCTAAATAGATTTCAAACCATCCCATCCAAATAACCTATTAGCGAAGTAAAATAAAATTGTAATTACATTATCAAAGTAGCGATGTATCTGCTAAAAATGTTAAAACAAACTTGGTGTAAACACGATCGTAAACTTTCCCCATCTTCACAACGAAATATTGCTCTACTGATAACAACCTATTGAACTCCGCGTAGGTCCCCGTGAAAATGGAGTGACTTTCCCGGCAACAAAAAAGTGTTCTTAAGCTGAAGGCTGTGGTCCATATACAAGTTGCGGCTCGTGGCTGGTGTTTCTTATATAAATCTAATATGTTCAGACTTTGTTTTAACCTGTGTGTAATTAATATCAGTGGCAGCACTTATAAGCAATTGACAAAACATGTATACATTATGAAGTAATCCAGAACATAATAGCATTTTAAAATATTGTCCATACGAAATGTTAGTGTTTAAGAAAAAGATAATAATTGATGACAAGTATGTTTACTTCCTTTTATAGAATCGCCATTCATCGTTGAAATTCCGCATAGTGCAACGTAGGTGCGTGCAACCCGGACGGTGACAAAACTAGTCAGTTTTTGAAAGTATATAGCATGCGCGGTCTATTAAAAATAGTGACCGGACCATGTACTCATGATTGTGTTAATCGTATTTACGGATCTAAACCGGTGGTATAAATAAAACAAGGACACATGTATGTGAAGATCAATATTAACACATAATAATTATCCATGTAGAAGGGTATGACACTAGCATCATCATTTGAAACGCAGAATCAATCAATAACTTTCACGAACACACTTTTAGTCGCATATTTGCTATCAGGATAATGGTTTGTATCACATAAGTAAATATATAGGAATCGCAAACACGTTTGCGTTCATGTAAACATCGAAACGAAATTTGCAAAACAACAAAACCATATACGTTATTATTATAATTGTGAAGTGATCAATCCTCTCATTAAATTCGTAGAGGGCGTAGACGCATCTTCGAGTACAGGCAAACCCTGATGATAAGCTTGTTATGTGTTGTATTTGCCCAATCTTCTTCTTTCTTCTCCGATAGTAGAACCAACAAAAACGCTTATTATGCATGACTCTAAATGTATTTGTATTAACATATTAAGCGATATTTAAAAGGTGGCTGCATTGGTTCTAATTGATTTAAAATCCTTGTATAGCTCCTACACATTAACTAGATTCTCGGGATGTATTTGCAGCATAATTGACTTCCTTGCTGTATTAATTTTCGGTTGTTCTCGTGCACGTATTTCTTGAGTTCAAATATCAAGCATAATGGAATTCATACGATATATTCCTTTTTTTTATGTAAAAAGCAATGTCGGGATTACATGTATGCGAGCGATATGCGACGTTAAGTCCGGTTGAAGTATTCACAAAGACTACTCTGTTCTTGTTTCATCATATACAGAGATATTGCGTATTTTCACACGGTCGAGTTGCAAGACGTATCTCAAATAAATATAATTAATAAAACCTACTTTTCGAGTACTGAACCTTAACTTTTAGATGTTTGCCGAACAGATACACTGTATAACAAAACGACGCATTCATGTTAAAATTTTGTTGCTATTGTTTGGCGCGAATTATTTCGAAGAGACATTCGTGTGACACGTACTTCCGCAGTTAGATCTCAATGCAAATGATCTGTCCATTAACATTTGATTTTAATAAACGTACTTCTAAACGTGGATATTAATTTCATGGAATACGAAAAATAATTAATACGTTTTCTGCTAAAAAAAGATTGGTTTCAAATAGTGTTTCAATAAAATCATTAATGCTAAACGGAATTCCTGCCAATCATTTGTCATATAAATATCAAAACATTGGCGTTCATGGAAGCCTGCCAAATTGGTTTCTAAACGTTGATCATACATTGTCACATACTTATCAATATAACGAGTATAAATTGTCTATACTTAATACTACTAGTCAAATATTGTATTTATGTACTGATTATATTCCTATAGTAACCTCTATAGTAATGCTATACAAGCCGCCAATATTTTTTAATAAGCCTCGCGGTCATAAAAAGTGTTAGTAGAATAATTGAGAGTGTGTGTGAACGTTTAAATTACCGATAACAACCATTTGAAGTTTGAAGTCAAAGTCTCATATAATGTCCGACTGATAAACCAACACACAGGCAGGAAGGCCGTTTATAAACTTTGTTTCCAAACTGCTACAGTCTTAACCATTAAACAAATTTAAACTGTCCATACCTGTTATACTTGACTAGTATGTTAACTATACTGGATATGTACATAGTACCCTACCAAAGCCGCAAAAGACAGTATGCTGGTTTCAACAGTGATTTATATCGATACGCAACCTTGACATAATAACCGTACGTTAACCCACTGATTCGCATTTAGGCTTTGTAAAAATATATATGATTTACAAATTAAACTAAACGGAATACCTCATTGTAATTTTTAGTTAATTTATATATATCACACTGATAACTCGGCGTCATTAGCAAATGGCAAAAGTATATTATCGTGTTACACAGAAACATTTCAAGAGAAAACATTACCATTTTGAAGCTGCAGTAAGATTTAACAAAGTTCCTTTGAGACAGCAAAGACGGCACAGAAGCAGAACAAGTGACTTAAGTTCACAAGTTTTCCGGTTTTATAACGATTTTGACTCGTCAACCAAACGCGTAACCCAAAACCAAAAATATAACTGTTAAACAAACGAAAATGTCTCCAAGGTTGCGATATGATTTGTTTTTTACATGTCATTCTGATAAGAAAGAGTTTTATCTTGTATAGATGTCAAACACTGTCTCATTGCGGTAAAAGGTATTTGTATTTGCTTTATGGGATGCTTAATGTGCCTTAAAGTTGATTGATCCGACGATACCATTTAATACTTAGGACTATAATTTGTAAAACAAATGATACTCAAGAAACTCTATCAGGAGATAACTTATTGATGTTACCATTAAACGTACACCGTCTGTCGAAAGTTGGATCTGTCTATTTGTTTGTAAGACATTTTTCGGGACTCAAACTTCCCGATGCATCATATAATTTTCAAATAACATGGCGAGTTTGTACCGCACGTAGGTTACAACTTTGTATAAATATGTCAAAATGCTTCCGGATCGAAAAGGTTCTGACTTAACCATGCATTTGCGGGTAATGACTTGGTTGACACATGTTAACTTAGACGCCTAACTTTTATACGTCTACGATACCGGTAATTTTCTTATGATAAGGTCAAATAGCAAGTGCATTATATTTTCGTGTTTCAGATGTGGAGTATCATAATTTAATCATTTGACAGAAAATTGTTTAGTTCGTTTTCTATCACACATATCTAAATATAAGTTTTCAAATAAGCCAATAACAAGGTTGCCTCCCTCCAAAACGAATTTATACAGGACCCGTTTAAACCCATAATAATGTTTTTGTATTGAAAAGAGGATCATTAAGGACCTTGTCTTTAACGTACGGTGACCCCTTCTGACATAACTGCAATTACAGTGCCTGCGTTATTAATTTGCTATTGCATAAAATGCCATAAGACCATTTTAACATTTTATTTACATATAATGACACGACCTTCTTCCTTCCGACAAGAACAACATGTGCTAAATTATCAAATAACTGATTAAATTATAGTAAGACAATTGAATGAAAATTAACAAAAAACAATATCACGTACACTATTATTGTAAGCGAAAAACATGGACCTGGTAAAACATATCAACACATGCTAAGATTTCGGTAACGTATCCAACATGTTGCAACGGACTACACAAAAATGCTGTGTGCGCATTTTTTAATCAAACGTCTCTGAACATAAATGAATGCGAAGGCTATTGACCCATTATTATTTAAACTAAGAACACTAACTGAATATCTATGGACTAAAATGTTTGTTATCAATTTTAAAACTGTAATTATTAGCTGATCGCCCTATGTTGAAAGCAAACATTATGCCAAACGTGAAAATATTTGCTGTTTATTGAACGCGCGTAAACCAATAATAGGATTTACCATGACGTCTCTTTAAGTGCATGTCAGCAATATTAAGAGCCATCGGTCGATATGTTTGATAAAAACAAGTTTGTTTAAGAATTATTGCAAACATAACTCAGTACATATTAGATATCGCAACAAATATCAGATATTTAGTCTGAATTCCTGCGTTGTACTGCCAACATATTACCTTGGGATCTTTTAGTACAAAACGTTTTAATTCGAATATAAACGACTTTAATACTGCATGCCATTTCTGTTCTAGAATGCTATAAAAATAACGCTTGTGACATTTGTTTTCATTGAAGTTTTAATAAATAAAATCATATTTACGCATCATGAGAAACCGTCTGTTGTTATGCATTTTGTTACATTTAAACGTTTCAAAATACAAATTCAAAACATAATAATGTGCTTCGAAGTTTTTTCAGATTATACAAAATTATACATATGTAACGCAAGTTTTCAATACACTTACATACATAAAACGCTTTCATATGCTATTTAAAAACAGCAACGAGATTACTGGTCCCCATAAAACATTTTGGTATATATGTTCCTCTTATCGACTCGTGTTTACATAACTCTATGGTGCGGTAACCTTGCGAATTTTACAAAACAACGTCAGTGGGGTCAAAATATATATGGTGTGATTATAACAAAATAGCATATGTGCTTTCAAATATACCTCGAGTAATAAAGTGGTTGTACCTGTAATTCATTCGTTAAATAAGATTTAACTTCAAGAGCCATTAAAAAGGGATTTAAAGATTGAAATGTAAAAGCTTAACGTGGTAACCTATATCAAATGTGTTGTAATATGCACAAAAAACATGTAATTGTTAGTTTTGCCCTTCAAACAGGTCACAATTAATAGGTTGCGTCATGTGTGTTTAAGTGATATGTGCAGTTTTCAAATTAAACACGCATAATTGTAAATTGTATTTATGTTATAATCATGACAATTCTCAAAAGTCTGAATTCTGGTGTCCTGCTTACTAAAACCAAGTCAAAAAGCACTTTTGACTCCAAATTTGGTATTTATAGAGCATACCAAGTAAGAAGTATAGAATAAGTAATTAATGTTTACTAATGCGAATTATATTGTTGATACATTTGTCATTGTCAGTTTTATGTCAAAACGTATGAGGGCTAAGAATTAAGTAATTACATAAATGTGTGTTCATCGTGATGTTAACGCTCATCTTGAAATACCTTTATTTGTAAATACTCTTATAAAATTGTAATTATGTACGTCGTATATAAATATGCATGTATGTATGTACCAATACGACTAAGATATGTTTAGTTTTATAACTGTACAAATGATACACAAACATTCTAGGAATGTGTACCTTGTGTGCTTTTGCCATTTCTTTCATATATTAAATTAATGGTCGTTTTCATTGGTGAGGGCTATGAACTTGCATTGATGAATAAATGTTGTTGTTGTTGTATATATCTCATAACATACACACAAAACAATAATATAATAATATAATGAACTGTGAATTACGGGATTTACTTATTTTTGTAATAACTTATTTAAAATATTCCACGTTAATTGTTTCGTTTTGAATAATCTGTATCAATATGTTCCTAGTTTTATAACAGCGGGATTAAATATTAAATGGAAGTTCGTTTGATTCAAACCAAGAAAATTCAGGCAACACATCGGAGTATGTGTTGTTATACAATCGTATGAACAATGCAAAGAAATCAAACACTGCGACAGCTTCCTTCCAGAGATGTGAAGACTTTCTGTGTGATGAGTGCAAAAATCTTCTCACCGTATATACACAAAGTAAACATGACATTGTAGTCGAATGTAAGCCTGCCGATCAATACTAATATAATTGCTTCTACAACTTGTACTGCAAATATTACTGCTACAAGTATTACTATCACTATTACTATACTACAACAACTACTAATAGTACTGCTACTACTACTTCTTATGCTACTTCTTCTACTCCTACTTATACTACAACAACAACAACACAAACTAATAAAACTTCTTCTCATACTATAACTGCTACTGCTACTACTACTACTACTACTACTACTACTACTTTTAACTACTACTACTTCCACTACCACTACCACTACACCTATTACTACCACTACCATTACTTTATTGTTTAAAAACAAAACAATACAACCATCACAAAAAGGGCAATATGTAATGTAACTTTAATTGGCATGTGTCGGCATGCAAAAGGGAATCACTGTGAATGCGATAACAAACAATATTCACAAATAGTTCTAAATAAAATTTAGTTTTTCAACAGTATCATTTCCACAAATTAACAAGAGAACGTGCAGAAATATATCACTTATAGTTCTTGCTTACTTTTTGATAGCTGTGAAATAGCTCTAATAGATTAGGGATCTTCAGTTGCCAATGACGGTATTTAATTTAAGAATAATTGTGTGATAAATACATAAATAAATTTTGAAATACATAAAAGGGTAGTAAAACAAAGTTAATGTAAAATACTAAAAAAAGTGAAACAACATTACACAAATATTTTACTACTTCTTATTTATTGTCATTATCTGTTGTCTTAATTTTCTTAAGAAGTCAAACGTATAACGACTTTGGAAGATACTTGTTGACATTAACAACATTGTTCATAATACATAACATACTTATTAAACTATAACGTCTAAATAAATAATATCAATGTAAACGAACCATTTTTAATGTGCAGCAACGCTTTATCAAATCTCCTGAAACACAGCTACACGTCTACACAGGACCTTCATTGTCAGAGAGGCCTCTTTAATATACATATCTTCTGTCATAGCTACGTATGCATTGTGGTTCGTTGTTAACGCAAATGCTTGAACAATTTTTTATACAACAGTTGTCAATCCGTTTTTTTACCGGATAAGTGTATCTTGAAAACAGCGAACATAAATTGCACACATTTTAATAAAAGCTTCAATGTTTGCTGCATTATCTCGACGAAAACATACTACAAGCCATTAGTTCGCGAATGTACACAATCGAGATTAAAGTCAGGCTGCGCCAAAGACTTTCTTGGCTTAAATGAACATGTTTACAGTTTGGTATATTTTTAAACAATTATAATATTACAAAATGAAAGTAAAAATCGTACACAAAAACACATATTAATGACTAAGACAAATAGTTAAAATGATTGTTTTGTGTATGGAAAAACATACATCGAAAAAGATACAATAAAAAAACATTTGCAACGTTGGTGTTCGACCATTTTCAAAATGCATATATACAACCATGAAGAATACAAACTTAAATTATTTAAAGTTATTTAAGTCCGCTTGTTATTATTTTGAAACATCCACTTGTAACCCCAAGAATTGTAACCTAGTGTACTGGTTTCCCACTGTTGTTACATGCAAAAACCATACACTATGCCTGTAAAATAATATTTGAGATAACTCCAAATGTAATTGCCGTAAAATACATATAATGGTGGAATGAAAAACAACCTTTAGACAGAGCATGTCATATTATTGTTGAAATTATTCCAAATATGATTGTTATTAGATACAAGGATCAGCATATTAAAAAGAAACATGTGTGCAATTCAATTTATTAAGCATATTTTGTAGTATAAATCAAAACAAGAGCATACACAAACAAATCGGTATACATACACTGTACATGAATACAAACGAACGCAATATATATAAATACCGTTTACCTGGTTCACGAGGTGTCGAATGGAAATTATTTAAACTATGAGTATACAATAGTTAATGTAACAACGTATTATTATTGTCTTTCAAATAAGGTATCGCCAGATACGACATTAAACTTATGTTGAATATGTCGCATGATCAGTTTACTTACATGGGGAAAATGCTCAGCCTATTAATTAAATAATATAAGTGGTGCATTATAATTAAACAGTTTGCGCGCGATTTGCTTGGCAATTATACATCATGCCAATGTCGAACACCGCAAACAACAGAACAATTTATAATATGTCGTCTAATATAAAGATATTATTTGTTGCAACAAACTAAGTTCTGAAGTAAATTATCAACATGCAAATGTGGGCTTAAGGGATTCATTGCTATTAAAAAAATATTATGCTTAAATAAAACACGTCGCTTGTCATTATTGAAGTGCGACTACTATTTTGTTGACATACATTAACATCGTCTTTGAAATATGGTTTTAATCGAACACATTCTGTCAGACGGTTGTTTGTTTTTTTTATCTCTCTGCGTACACGTTTCAATAGTTTTACGTGTACAAGGGTATATAGACTGTCAAAGAAAAAGTTCAAAATATGGAACATGCAAATCTCATTTCTTGTAAAAAAATAAAACGCTTATGTTTAAATAAAAACGGATCAGGGCAGACGTTTGATTACAAAACAGAACATATTTAATATGTGCGCTTTATTATTTCTGTTAAAGGGGCCTTTTCACAGATTTTGGCATTTTTTAACTTATTCATTGAATGCTTTATATCGATAAATGTAAACATTGGATCGTAAAAGCTCCAGAAACAAATCAAGAATAACATTTAAAAAAGGAAAAGAACATTGCCCGGACCAGGTTTCGAACCAGTGACCCCTGGAGTCCTGCCAGAGTCCTGAAGTAAAAACGCTTTAGCCTACTGAGCTATTCCGCCGAGTACACTTACTGGGCGTATTTTATACCTTATATAAGCAATCTTCGTAGTTTCACAAAATTTAACGACAAAAACAGAACTCTCCAAATTATTCAATCGTTTCGCGTTGCAACGCTTTATAACTTTTAGGTTTTAAAATCGTCAAAAGATGCATATAATGGCTATATTAGACCATGGTAAATGTTCAGTATTACTGTTTCCTCACAAATATCATAACTAAAACGAAAATTTGCGAATCTGAAACAACTTTTTTCAATTTTGTCAATTTACCAAAGCGTGAAAAGATCCCTTTAATATTCACGTGCCTCTTTATATAACGGTATGATGCGTACAATAATGTTTAAGTGTACAATGTGAGTTCGTGCTGAAATGTAAATTATATTATATTATTTAAGATGTGTATAGTTTAAACACGAATGTTATGTTATTATGTATTGTAATTACATATGTTTATCATTATCATAAATAAACGTATAGCCGTATATTGAAACTATCTAAATGTTTGCGTTCTGATCAGTCCACGGACGGATATGTCGAAGTGGCAATTGCATTTCTATCGAAAACGGGATAACAAAGTTCCGCTGTAAATGATATTTAAGAAGAAATTTAAGACTGTAATGTGTATTTGCATACGTTATGGATTATTATTTGCCATGAGCACGTGGTTATTCAATTTTTTGAATGTATGTGTTACATAAATATTTAATGTACTGTAACATAACTGCATACATTGCGTATAATTAAATTATATCTGCCACAGTGTACGATATGATTTACATGTCATGTAGGATTGTTTGATTGAGTAATTACACTTCACAATCAGCAAAGAGAAAGTTGCACAACGATAAATAACGTTTAAGTCCTAGACAAATTTATTTCAGAATCATATCTCAACAAATCAATGCAAAAATCACTTTGGAAGGTATGACATAACAGATATAATTTATGTTTTCATGGATGTAAGTTAATCATTTTTGCGTACTATATCTTCTATGAAGACGTAATATTGAAAAGATTTTTAACTTTGTGAAAATTATTATGCTGTAATTTACACTTGTTTGAATTTGAAATTAAAATAAATTAACGTAGGGCACGCCGAACTGTAAAATATAATGAAATCAACAAATTCATGAAAACGTAGGAACTTGGATAACAAACAATTTCAAAATCAATCGCAAACAACACAAACGTTGTTGTCTAATTAATGCTTAATATGTAATTTGCAATGTAAAATACTATATTATACTGAATTTCACCGTCAATTTGAAAAAAAGATGCTTGCACGAATTTTCAGGATAATTGTTTATTAAATAAAGTCCAACATCATCACAAGTATAACGTTATATGTTTAAATGTTAAGCGAAGAAGCAACGTAGGACGCAAGAACAGCAACAGTACATGCACACATAATTTTGCGTAAATAATATGTTATAGGGGGCCACTGCGCTAAATCAATGAAACAATGGCGAATGATTTCAATTTAACACATGTACGATCATTAGAGCATGTCATATTATACAAATAAACAACGCAATACATCTTAAATGTATACTGGTTATACTATATGAGTTTTCGAAAACAGTTATTACAACATATATTGACGTTTATATATACTGGGTATGTGTATAATATATAAGTGTTTGTAGCACAGATATAGCATGACCTATAGGCACTTGCAAGTCCTCACAATCACCATCTAATAAAAACCACCCTAGAGGTTACTCTATGTTTAAACCTGTCTAACTGACACTTGACAAGTGTATATTGACTAGCTAGAACAAGCTTGAATCTGGATTAGCATGTCAAATGATAGGTCACCATGTCAAATGATAGAAATACATTGCCACCACTCTAGAACAAAATGTATGTCATTATAGTAATGAATGCTATTTATACTCCTAATCTGGACAATATCAAGGCCATGCTTCAATCTGTGAGTATTGTCGTAAAACGTATTTCTCCAGGTTAAGCCTTTGACAAATGGTTTACCTTAAGCGCTTCAAGGTGAACGCTTCAGAGCCCTTTTGTTTAAAATTCAGACTGTGTTATAATGCAAAAATTATAAAGGGCAATGGCTTATTAACGTTTGACGTTTTGAATGTTTTGATCCATTGAATAATCGTAAACTATGTGGCATTGGTGTTTGCACTTTATGTGCATTTGATATGTCTTATTCGAAATGTGTTGTTGTTTTATTTGTATATTCCTAGTAACTGAATTATGTTTCAAGATACAATATACAAGATACAAGAAAATTTATTTAACGTCGGACATGATAAACACAAACATAAGCTAATAGCTTTTTCCCGACAAACAAGAGTACGTGGTATACATAACAAAATAAAAGCAGCTGTAAGATGAAAGCACATGGTAATCATAAAACAAATACACGAATATTAAGACATAGTAATACAATGATGGTTTTAAGACATGATATCACAGTTAGTACAAATTAAATAGTTAATACAGTGGATTAAACATGACATTTGATAAGATAAGGGGAAGTAACTAGTACTAATTTTAACATAAGATGTAAGAGGCATAATGTCCCTTGCATTAGACGGATATTTAAAAGTGTTTGATTAAATTATAAATAGAGGGTAAAAAAGATGTATACTTACTATGAAAAAAATAAATAAATAAAATACAAATGAAGAACTAAGAAGAAGAACATGCCTTCTCGAAACGAAAAGAAAGGGATGTGTAGTAGACCATTCATGGCTCTAAGATCTACATATCATCAGTAGTGTACTGGTCCTGAACCCAGCTAGCTCTCTGGGCAGTGTAAGATAGTATCTCACTACCAACAGAGAGCCATACCTCAGGGCGTCATACAATTGTACCTCCTGAAGGTACTGCTAGATTGGGGCCATAGCCTACAAGGATGCAAATAGACACAAAAACATGAAAACATCATGCATACTGGTGGGGGGAAAACGCTGGGTACTTAATAATATGTGTTATAAACCGAAGCAAACAAGCAAGCAAACATATAAAAAAAACAACAAAGCAAATCAGGTATGAAACCCAAGCAAATAAAAAAAAGCAAAGCATAGTAAATACATACAACTGGGAATGCAAAATAAAGCAAAATAAAGCAGGGCATGCGCTACAGGCGACACAAATAATATTTACATTTTGGGCCTGGCCAGGTGCGGACCAGTCTCCTTAACTCGTTGTAGTTGTCCGAGCGCCTAAAATCTGGGGGTAGACTGTTCCACACCCGAGCAGCCTCAAAACGGAAGAAAGTTTGTCCATACCCTGTTGTCCTTACTGTAGGCACCTCTATCATATGATCATACCTGCAATTGTAATCAGAAGATTTGAATTTTGATAGGTCTTGGTTATATGGGTGGGATTTTTTGTGCAAGCATTTGAAAGTCTCAATGACAATGTGTTGCAACCTGTTTAAGTGGAGAGTTTGGTGTTTAACCTTTTGTAGGACACTATCATATGATGATGTGTAGCCATTGTAGACAATGCGCAAGGCTCTGTACTGGAGTTTAGGCCTGATTGCAAATGTTTAAATAATTTCGCCCATTTAAATTTGATAGCACATGTGTTTGAAAATAAAAGTAGAGCCTTAATTATTTAAATACAGCACTGAGCTGTGTTTTTTTCTGTAAATTTAAGAATATTGTATTGATACAAAAAAAATATAAAAAAAAATATATTTTATATCAAAGAGAATTATTTGATGCACTTCAGATTTTCTCGTTGGTCTAATTACGCGTAATTTGGCAACCACTGCATAATTAACAGTTTATCGCGTCATTTAAAATCACTATCAGAATTGCACTCAAATACAGCATGTTAAAAATATAAGCTTAATAAAGTAGCCATCGGTAAACATATCGATAAGAGTGATAGTGAAATTAAGTACACCTTCAAATAAATAATATCCTTGAGCAAAATTCGATAGCATTGTGCATACATCTTTAGTTTTAAACTGTGATGGTCCATCAGGATAATTTATTTTGATTTCATCATCCCCTGTACATATGAACGCAATTATCGTTTCGCCTTAATGATAAAACGCATTATACATATTTATGGACTCATTAAGCGTCCTCAAGTTTCGTATAGTGCATACATAACTCTCACACAGTGTCAAAGTTCCAGCCACACTAGTCACTCACTTTGATATGTTTATTAGTTCGTTTTGCAATCTAATAAAACTTAGAAAATGTTATAGACAAAACCAATCTGTTATCTATTATTTATAATTTTTGCGTTACCCAAACTGTCTTTTCGTTATGTATTTAATTGTTTTGCTGGAAAATAATTGTATTTTGAATTGTTTAAACAATGTTTGATGGTGTAAGTTAATACTAATACGGCTTGTATTGCTGACATGTTGAAAGAAAATGTCTAACCTGTTATTATGTTGGTCAGTTTGTCCACATTACGTTCAGAAAACTACTTATATGTTGTTCAAATCGATTCACATGTATACACTGCATATGGCATAACCATGTACATATGCTAGACACTAATTGTCGATGATGCAGTTTTGTGTTCTTGAAAGGGACGCATGGATTTCAAAGCTAAGTTCCTATGCAAAGGAACGTATGTCGATGCAGGGCGTACACGAAATGTCAATTTAAACATTTTCTTTAAGCAAAATGTTACATCGCACATGATATATTTTACGAACTCAATCATAACGTGTCTTGTAATTATATAGTTATAGGCATTATAACTAATTACAACAAAGAATTGTTGGGGTATATTGAATTCAGGTTGTGCCTTTTGTCTGGGTCATACATCGGACTCTATTGGGGGTACCAAATTAAAACATAGCAGATAGGGAAGATTTCATTGAGGAGATTTGCAGTCTTCAGTAGCAATAACGCGCAACGTGTTAATTGAACATTCATTATATAGTTTATTCAGAAAATCGGAACTATTTCCTTCATGCATTCTTATTTATTTTCTCCGTTTGTAAGTCTGTAATATATGTGAATCACGTGTATGCCCTGCATTAAACACAATAACGTGTTGTGGGTGATGAAAGTATATAAACATATTTAATCATAAAGCGGGGTAATTTTATTGAACGTTGAATACAACTGTAGAGAACCCACTTATCAAACGACCTTTTACGCTAAAACAACATTTAAAATATAATCGATGCGTTAAAACATTTGAAATATTTATCGATATGTTAATACTGTTGAGGTAATATGTATTTCTTCAACAGTCATGCGCTGTTAGAATTTCGATATTAAAATGTTCGTCATTAAGGTGTAAGTCTAGATTGTGTTCAACGAATGTCATGTAAACATTTAAAAACATCTTCAAACGGTGATTGAAATCATTGATTAACAAACCAAAACCTATACCAAAACCTATACATTATATGATGTAATATGTTGGAAAAATAAGTCATTACAGTTGCATAATGGATCAATTCGTTTAATTGTCTGTTATGTATGTGAATCACGTTTATATCCTGCAGCACATTATGGTAACGTGAGTGATGAAAGTACATACAGTTATCTAATAAGAACCGGGGTACTTTTTATGCAACGTTGACTGCAACTGTTGAGCCCACGTATTTAAAAATAACGAAATTTAAAGCTATAACAGCATTTAAAATGTATGCGATGTGTTAAACCATTTTAAATATTAATCGATATGTTAATACTTGGAAAACATGAGCCCAAGTTTACTGGAGATCAATCAATCTATATACATATTTTCGTTTTCATCTTTTACAATATTATCAAGATAACATCAAATATGCGCTGCACACATGGTTAAGTAGATTTCGCATCATAATTGAGTGTAATAAAATCATACCATTCATATTATAAAAATATATTTTTAGAACAAATACTCTCTAACAAAACATGGAAAAAAAGACAATTCCCTACTTTATTACGATATGTGAAACCGCGATCAGTTTCATTACGAAATAAATATGTTGATTTTTATGAGCATTTGTAAACAATTCGCGCGGCAACTGTTTATTTAACGTTTTAATCGTTTGGCTCTTTTTTAGCACGACATTTTAAAATTGAAATGGCAATTGTATGATTGTTATATATAGTTTGAATTAATTTATGGATGATTACTGTGATTGAAATAAATCCTTGTGTATTTGCATGAAAGATTTATATATTGATTTACTACGTTATATAACTGTATATTTATTAATGTCACAATAAGATGTATGTTTATGTAAAAAGCAGTTTTGCATCATTTATAAACACCATTCGATGAACACAACTTTTGCTGTGAGTGCGTCGATTTTTTTCTACAAAATTAAGTACGGTTTTCTTTATTAATTCGATTTTTTGGTATTCACAATGACACGCTTAGTGTTTAGCTCGGCTGTTTTCAATTAACAACAAGAGGTATTGTCATAGCCAGCTCGTCGTCCGCCGTCCGGCGTCTGCCGTCCGCCGTCTGTCGCCCGCCGTCCGCGTCGTGCTAATTAAATTATGTGTACAGAACGTGGAATTTAGGAAATGGTTTTGGTGTTTTCCTACGTCAAATGAAACTCATGTTAGAGCTTAGTACTTTGCATATTATAATATTTAATTTAAAAATAAAATAAATGTGGGACTTACGAAAATAAAAACGAGCAATTGTGAATATTGTAAGTGAATAGATAGATATATTTATTTCGGAGATAGCATACATACACACAATGCATTGAAACAACATGTACATAAAAAGAGCAATATCCCTTATTTCCATTGTGGTCCTTGATTGTTGGTGGCACAACTTAGAGAGGCACTAGTAATAAATTAATACTACATACTATGTTAATAATAATAAATACATGAAATATAATACTGAGATTCAGATCAATGGACACAAATGTATCAATTATGATCGTCATATCACAGATAAATTAGATGGATTTAAAAAAAATTAAAGGTTACTACAACAAACAAAAATTAAAAAGTCACATTAAGTATGAATGTACTATTAATCCGAAATGATAAGACATTGGGAAAGGAAAATGTAAACATTTAACAGCATAGCATAGCAACTTAAACTAGATTAAAATACTCTGTTTAAAAGATGTTGTTTGATTGCAGATTTAAAACTGGACAATAATGTCATCTGGGTTATAAAAGATGGAAGTTTATTCCACAATGTGCAACCCAAGTAACTGAAGGACTACTTCTCATTTCCTTTAACCTTTGGTACCGAGAAAGCACCTTTATTACTTAATCTGGTATTATGGGAATGGACAGAATTCTGGGGAATAAACTGGCCTGACAAGTAGTCAGGAGATAGACCATTTTTGATCTTAAAAACATACGAGAGCATATTTTGCTCGACACGTTTGTAAAATGGCAACCATTGCAAAGAAGTATAATGTTCCAGGCTAATATGAGTTCTAGAATCAAGATTGAACACAAAACGGATCAATTTATTTTGGGTTACCTGAAGTTTATTCTTCCAACACTGGGTAAGACCAATGTACCATATATAACAAGCATAGTCAAAATGACACTGGATTAAAGACATAATACGAATACCAATTATAATCACATATCTTACCAAATAATAAAGTATGCTTGTTAAATAACGTAGCCACAACCACCGTTTTTATTGAGAAAAGAGCAATAGTTTAATTGACAATAAAAATATTAACACAAAATTCCTGTTGAAAATCTGACTTAGCTCCACTCAGTTAGTTATTTACAATAATTAAAATGGTTATCATAATATTGAACTGAGTATCACATTTAAGCTCAACCATACACACGTTTGAATATTTAAACAAAGACAACGAAAAGTTCATAGGAAACAGTTTTGAAATGTTACTTAACAAACGCAACGATTAAACAAAAGGGCATGGGTGATGTTTAAACTGGAAAAAGCAACATCGTTAAATTAGACTTTCAACATCAGTTGTGGCAAATATGTACATACCTTGGTCGACTAACAATATGGTGCATCGTAGTGATATGTGTAGTACAGCTTATTGTTTTAATCATTGTGCGACATACATTTGTGTGAAATTAGAAAAAAAACTACATGTGTCTGTTAATGGTCATCCGCAAAGAGCAGTCAGTTATTTCCGTTTGCACGACTTAAAGACTTGCATAAATGCTTCTGGTCGATAATGTACTTATAAAATGCGATGCGATCATACTTGTCAGATGTCGACGTAGTTTTCGTTAATGTATATTTTTAGATATAGTTTATGGTATTTAACGGTAGGCTTAGTTGTTGACGTCATTAAATTGGAGATAATGTTTATCACATGAATACATACACATGAATGGCAGGGACTCTGTAACCTAGTATTAATTATATTTCAGAAGATCACATCCTTTCGAGACCAAAAGCGATCTAGTTTGAATACTGACAGTTGTGTAAGTCAATTAATTTCAATTTCCTAATTTGTGCGTCCGGTTTAGAACGCACGTTTTTTTGTAAATCTATATTCGAAGTGCATTATTGACCCCAGACTGGAAGCCTTAACCCACCTGTTAAAGTTCCCAATGAAGTTATTCTTGACTTCAGCACTTAAAATTTGATTGGTCCAATATACTATAACACGAAATGGTAGTATGAGTATTTATTAATTTGATTATTTTAAATTCCACTAAATTATCTACCAAACGTATTAACATGGAGTGAATGATCATTTCATTATAATAATACAGTGACATGCAAATATCGTTAACATATCTTTTAAGCATTACTTCGTTTTTTAATTGAAAAGTAAAAATAGAAGTTTGCAAATATGACCAAATGTTTAAGTGTAACGAACTGAGAATTATAAAATTGATTCTTAATTGATATTTTTAATACATGTTCTCTATTAACACCATAACCTAATTTATTGTCAATACACGCTGAGACAAATTGCACACATGTACTTGCTAAGTTATGAACCCTTTTATCTTTTAATATTTATCATACAATATAAAGACGTTATATTTTATTCGCTTTCAATCAAGTAGTTCAAATATAAACTGCAGGTTGATGTTTTATCTAAATGATATTAAATGGTTTATGACATAAAAACAGCGCATGGTATTCAGTCGTTGCACTGTCATCTGCCTGCGATTATTTTTCTGGTTAATTGAACGAATAACAAGACATATACATTAAACAAGAACTCACAGTAAATAACATTTTAGCTGGTTGAATCTGGAAAGTGAAGTGAATGTTATATTGGGACACCACGATTGATTACGGCCAATATGTTAAAGTGTCAATCTAATGGCTCTCAATAAGCGCACTTTGAACCGTAACGTCTCATGCTGGCACCAATCTATATTATCTAGGAGCACTTCCCAATCGCATCCTTTTTATCCCTGGTGTTTAAAACAGATAATCACATAAAGGAAGTCGGCTTAATTGCGTTTGCTTAGTTCTATAAAGTGACGGAGTGGCTTTTAATTTAAATGCGATTTGGTTAGACTTCAGAGACGGAGCTGCAGTGTCGTACATGCCGTTATTCAAGAATGATACACCTTTATATTAAAACGATTTGCGTTGTGTTACTGGCGTTTCTATCACGATCACTTTGTGCAGTTTTCCATAAACTTGATTCAAATGGTGAGCCCGGTTTTAAGAAAATTTCTAAATCTCTCGTGGTTGAAAATGAATTGCTATGCTCAAGAGCGTGCGTCAAGACTGCCGAGTGTGACATTATTGCATTCAACACAGTAAATCACACGTGCATAATTGGTAGCAATACCACGGAGATAACGTTTACACCTTCGGCGATAGGAACGGCTTGGCGCGTTTATGAGGTAGGTGCTTCATGACTTGTCACTACTGCGAAAACTATTAATACTACTACTTCTGCTACTGTTACAATTACTACTTTTAAATACTACAACTACTTATTCTTTCTTAAACTAGTATATATGTTGCTACAGCTTCTACGGCTCCTGCTGTGAGTATTTTCATTTTAAAAACGGCGTCTCTTTCAGTTTTTTTATAATGTACGTTTGAGAACAAATACGCATAAGGAATATGAATTTCTCTGAATACACACACACTGATATTTTAGCTGCATCAGTACTAGAAAAATCACAATATAACATGAATTAAACTTATTAAAGTAACATATACAAACGCTGTATACTGTTTGCCTACCAAGAAAGTTGTTGTTTAAACAAAAATCAATACAGGTAATATATTAAGTACATGATCAAATAAGCATTTGAGGTCCTGTACATAAAGTATTGCATGCAGTGGTTGAAATAAGCCTGCTAAAAGAAGTCAATTTAACATATTTAACACTCAAAATTTGTTTTGAGATGCATGCAAGAAAAATCGAAATCGGTTAACAGCATCATTACAAGATTATATACCACACAAGTCGTATGCCAAAGTTTTATCAATCTACTCCAGGTGAAACATGTAGTTAGACATATTATTTTTTTCTGAAAATGTTTATATTATAAAAAACGGTTTTGTAAATACCCCATTCGTATCGAATTTACCCTGGTCATTTACAATAACAAACTTAAAACATGTGTTGGGAAGATGCCCAAACTTAACTGACGGAAGTACGAATACCGTATTTGTTCTGACATTTCGTATATGACTTTAACTTACACGGTAAACCAGCCGTACATGAACTAACTAAGAAAGTGATAATATAGTGGTATTTTTCTTATTACGTACTTATTTGGTCGTTTTTTTAATGAAACAACTGCTCGTGTAAAATGGTATAATATGTGCTTTGTTATATAAGATTTCGGCAATTGCTTAGAAACATTTATTAACTAGACTGATTTTATTATTCTGTGTCTAATGGGATATCTTTAAAATCTGATTAAAAAAACGTTATTGGGTATTATAAGCCTAGCGAATAACATGTTCGACAAAACGTATCGGTAAATTAAAAATTATTTCCAAAACTCTAAACCAAGCTTTTATCCTTTTATATTTTTAATGTCGCGTTTGTTATCAAGTTCAATCAATTAATCAATTGCTTAAATAAAATAATTGCTTGTTTTAACTAGATATTATTTCCGTTTCATGTTATATATTTTTTATGAAAGTCTATGCCTGTATTTTCAGCTGCAGTGTGACCCACCGATGGTAAAATACAGGCACTCATGCTACTACAGATCCAAAATCGGTCGTCAGTGGTTACCGTCCAAGTTGGAATGCGAGGCTATGGGAGCACATCTTCTCGTGGTAACCGATTCAGAAGAAAATGATTTCATATACAATGTTCTCTTTAGAGACGAGCCGAATTTCCAAATTTTTATCGGGGGATTTCGACTTATGGAAGAGTCGACTTATCAGTGGATTACCGGGGAGCCTTGGACATTTGCCAACTGGAACCCTCTGGAGCCGTCGCTAGCGGTATGGGACACAGGGGAATCAGAAGAATGCGTGTGTATCACAGGCCAGTGGAACTGGACCGACATTCCATGTAACCAGACTCGGATGTTTGTCTGTGAATTTTAAGTACTATGTATTCAGAATAAAAAACAACAGCAAAAGTTCATGCATAACATTAGTTTATGCATTTTAAATGTACTTGGGTAAAGAAACGCTGAAAATGTTTTAGTCTTTAAAATAGGCATTTTTTACTTACCGTAGGGTTTGTAACGCTACAATGTAAAGTACATTGGTACAAGTTGCACACTCCCTCACTTAAAACAAAACGAAAGTTAAACAGGCGTAACTGATTTAAATACCACTAAAAGTTCAGCGTGGTTAAGTCGATTAGAACATTAAGTTGAAAAGGCTTACCAATATACGATGTTCGTATTTACAAACTCGGTAATTTTCATCAGACATAATTGCTTACGAAAAAAAAAATATATATCTCATTGGACGTTTTCACTGAATAATAATACATGTTTTTGTTCGGAAAAAACAAAAGTAATTATTCGAGTTTTGCCTTTTCAAAGTCTTTGAATTCCGACTTCACTAATGAATTCATCATAGAATGTTTGGTTCGCTGAATTTAAAATCGATAAAAAAACAGCAATATCAGAATGAATATCCGTGTCGACGTTTTATTAGATAAACTTTTAGTATTTATTATAACGGGGGTTTGTTATTTAGCAGAAAAGTTTCGATTTCAAAATATTTAATTTTGTCTCTTTACAAATCTTCAAACATAAACAATTGGAAAAAAACTCGGTTCTATCCTCTGAATGTTATCATTGGATGTCTGCCTGGTTTTACACGTTTGAAATGTGTTGTTTTCAAATAATATTGCCTTTGTAATCCATGGTTGTTATTAATACAAGAATACATTCACAACAAATAAAAATACGATTTAAACGGCGATCAGGTGGAGCGGTTAATTTGAAGTATCGGCGTCATATCTGCATTTCAAACTTGCAGAACCTAAACCCAAGTGCAGAATGTTTGCGATGTTTTGTTTTAAAACAACAACGATACTACGAATGCATTTAATTCTCTTAATCCAACATGGAGTAGTAATATGGACTTTGTTTCTGCCACGTAAAATAATTAAAAGATGTTCATGCAAAAGCAGTATGAAAAGAAAACAAATATGTCTGCACACTTTCGTAACAATAACAATGTTTCTTCAATTATATTGGTATATTAAACCAATATTTTCAAACAAACAAAGCAAACCGTAAATAGGATGCCATTGTTGACTGGCGTAAGAAGAATTTATGTACATTGATATTGTAAGTATTTGTCTGCGACCCTTTTTTTGTTAAATAATTAATCTCGCGAAAGGTGACCATATCTACATATTTTCTAGATTACAAACTATTGTATAAGTTAAGCAGGTCATGTCCTCCATTTTGACTTTGAACAAAGAGCAAAGAAATAACTCATTCAACAGACAATAACATTGTATAATTTGAACAACATTTATTTTTAAATGTGCAAATAAAGAACGACTTCGCAAATATTATAGCTGCTTTTCACTAAAAAAATTTCACGGTCATTATTTATTTTTACCTTTTTTAACTCTAGTTATTTTTATCAGATAAACTATATGTGTACGCCTGCATTGAGGTATTGATATTTTACTTTAATTGTGTTTTAAAACTGTTTTATCTGTATCGTAACCTAAACAAGGTAGCTTCCAATGGTAATTTGTAATCAGTCTTTATTGACCTAGTAGTGTAGTTTGATTAATGTTTACGTTCAGTTAAGAGTATTTTGTGTATTCGTGCAAAATGTGTAATCTGAATCATTACCGTCGAGTAATAAAGAGGTCGCGTCAGCAAATTGCGATAGTATGAATTGTTTGTCATTCATGGTGTTCCTTTCATGTTTTTGCGTTCAAAAATATTGATAACGATCATTTCGGCCCATGAAATACAAATGTAGGCGCTCATCAGTTACATGGATTACAACCCATGTCTTTACTGAAAAACTATTTTAAAAATTGTTTAAGAAATTCAAGTGTACCTCACAAGACCATTTATAATAGAACAAGTGTTCGAGGTTTAATCATTTCATCGATGTCTATAAATTGAAAAGACAAAGTATCGAATACCGTTTCCATATTATCATATTGCAAATGATATTTTTATATTTTATTAATTGTATCCATTGTGAAAAGTAGCTACTTGGTACTATTTGTCGTCGTTAATGCATAAATTGCCACTATTTTACATTTATATTGAACTGTTTGCGTACATTTACTATAATTTCATTATCAATATTTAGTGAATAAGATTGCATTTTAAAAGTTGTGTTTTATTTTTTTATTATTTTAGAAATATCATATATAACGTATAGTGTTATGTCTTCTAACATTAACTAGATGTTTCTTTATTTGTTGTTCAATTGAAGAGAGACATAAAATTATTTCAATCGAATTATCTTCTCGACAAAAATAGTTTTGCAGCATATTTCATTAACAGCTTTGAAGGAAAAATCAATATTGTGACAGTAAGCAATATCGCCGACATTGTGATACAAACAAACATTAAAATGTCAACATTCAATCGCTATTTGCTGTCATTAGCGTTTCGATGAAGCATTAAACCAGTAGACAACACAGTACTGATATTGTTTGTCACGTTATTAAACGGAATATTTAGGACCAGGTACTAGAATTATTTTGGGGAAACCGGTAATACGGGTTAGAAACAAATTTATTAAAAACAACGAACTTCAACAAATTAGCCAACATTGTGTACATTGAGCGATTTCGAGACGTGCATTTTACTTTCAAACTGTCCATTCATTTCAAGTTTATCACCGTAAATTGGTAACGCCTCTGTGTATTCCTGACAAAATGCGCACTAAGAGCACATGAATTGAATGTTCAGACTAAGAAAAGTAAAGTATTAATTTAAGTTTATAATAACAATATAACATTGTGGTCTTACCTACAATGCCGACGTTTTCTTGTCGAAGCTGCTGAATGTATTACAAGTCAAACCATATCGATCGGCCATTTGACACAACACGATATAAAACATAAAACGAGAAGTGCGAGCCACCTTTACCCCAAGAATAATTCATACTATACAAAATGAAAGCGCGCATCGATGCCATAGACATTAGCTGAGACTTGAACCTTTTGATTGCCAGTCATATATATTCCCATCAGAAATGAATCAGGCTAAAACGTTTTTTTTTAAACGCAATGATTCGTTCTTAATGTTGTTCATCATTTATGAGATAATTATTACCCGTGATTTATTGTGTACCGTTTCCTGTTAATAACTGTAGTTTCGGTCCATTTATTTATTGCGCATTTAGAACGAATGATGAATTGAATCATTTCATGTTTCTGATCGCTTACGGATGTAATATTTAAACGGGAAAATGCAACTTGAGCTCCGGTACACCCGACTTGATCTTTGACACTAATTACATCATTAGTTCTTAATTATAGCGAATGTGTCATTAATTTTCTGGTTATGAACACAATTCCAATGTGACGTCTGCATAGTACTTTTTCGAAAAAACAACAACAACAGTAACTACTAGTTACGCAATTCAATGTCCTTTGTTCAACGTTAATGCCTCACACGAGTGCGTTTGTTATTGCAATGTTAGTTCAGAAATATTTGTCTGTAAAGTACACATATACCTTCTCGTGATAGGACAGTGTTTTATCTGCATGTGTTGTGTCTAAGGAGAGGCACATTCGTTGGATGATAGCGAATCATACTGATTGTAATCATTGTTTCTACAGCGGCCATTATTTATTTCGTGAAGAGCAATATCAAATATGTGAATTGCATTTATATTGAATGTATACACTGTTAACGCATAACACTGCATTTCACTTACACATATATAATACGACATACTTGAATGCTCAAATCAGCTCAATAATCTATGCGTGATTGGTTTGCCCCAAATGTCTTATATCATGCTTAATACTATAGTGAACAAAAGTAAGAGCGAGCGGAAAATCAATAAATTAAGAGCCATAGTAACTTACGTAATGTTTAATTACACGCATTTTATCCAGCACACTCAATACACCATTTCAGAAGAAGCCGAGCACTGTAACCGACGACTGGCCGTGTTGTCAGTTTTAAAACTTAAGTTTGATGTAAGGAAAAACTACTCAAATAAAATACAACGCTACAAAAGCACAAATAGATAAGAGATTAGGGAGCATTTAAGATTGATATGTATTTATATTTATCACTAGAAATTGGTATCAATTATAAAATGAAAATTTTGTTAAATGTCGAAATTCATGTTTAGTATTTTCGCAATTCAGCATTTAACAATTGCATAATATAACTGCCAAATGAAATTTGATGGCCATAATCTACCTAAGTTTGCCTATTTAATAATTGTAAAGAAATTGCATGAGCTCAGTATTGCATTTTAACAAAGGTTAATGCTTTGGATATTGTGAAAGAGATATGAAATGTTTGTTAGTTTATGGCATACATATTATCATATAATGGGACACTATCTGCTTCATTGTCTTACCCGGCGCCAACCTCTTACCGGATTAGCGATAGGCTTTACCGTAACCAGTACATATAAATTGATGAGACAGTATGGGTTATATTTTTTGCAGATTGGCTTCACGAGCGTGTTGCGCATCGTGTTTGTTGCGAAACATGCATGCAGTGAACCTTGACATTTATCATACCACCGCATTGATATCTACCTTACATAACGTTGCCTTATATATTTTTACATCATGGTCAACAGGAAGTTCTTATATCAGTGAATGTTTGGAGTTACGTGGGATTTGCAATAAAGTCAACAATTTCTGTCAACATGAAAAGGTGCAACAAAACGAACAATATGATACCAAGAACGTACATATTTTATTCTTGTTTAAAGTCATAACTCACCAAAGAGTTATTTTTAAACATTGCCACAGCCTGCACTAGAGCAGTTAAATGACGTCATCAATGGGACTATAAATCTTAAATATCGATATATTCATTGCATTCGCAAGTGTTCCACAGAAAGTCAAGACACACGAAAACTGTATACTAATCCTCAACTATTAAAACAAACGATTTAACACGCTTATGTCAATATTGACACCATCATCAAAACGTCAATTTCAATACACATCTCCAAAATGACGTCTCAAAACTATTCGGTGAAGTGTGTTCTTCGATTAAATTTCTCGCTGCAGAACATTCCTGATCTCCAATACGCGACGTTTATAATTAAAGCAGTTGTGCTCTTCTCATTCGTAGTGCAAACAACTTTTGTTCTCTATACGATGTTTAAAATAAGCGATTATTTGTGTCGTCTTTTCAAACGCCGTTGCTACATGTATGTCAAGGTGTAAAAGCCGGATCAGCAAAATAAGCGCGATCCGTACATTTTAAATATAACAAATTGATTGTTTTGCAGATTTATTAGGAAAATGTGGTATGATAAACAAAACAACAGGTTACTGTCCCATCGTTTTGTAATATATCAGGCTCGGCACGAATAAAATAACGTCTCGACAAGCCTCGCCGTTGTATTATTCTGAGTCTCGCCAGATATATTACAAAACGGTGGGACAGTAACCTGTTATTCTCTATTTTTCCGATTATTTGGCATAATATTTAAACAGTGTATATAACCATATATATTTCGGTTGAATTGATTATCATCCGTATGTGCATTTGAATTGGCCGTTAAATTGCAAAATAATGTCTTAGCTTCTTCTTACCCTTGGACACATATTGAACACGATGTGCTGTAAGTTATATGAATTCAGTTAAGAAATTCCAAAAAATCGCTGTAAATGAAAGGTCAACACATGTATTTTAGAAACCTTATTTTTCTTTATTTTTTACCAAATTACACAAACTGTGTATAACAGTATTGTAATATATTGTTGGGTATATTTGATAATAAGCTTTACCTGACTATGCGTGCTTAACATAAGTAAGTAGCCCTTTATCTTGAGAAGTTATTACATGTTAAGCTTCTTGATAAAAGGGCATTCGTTTTTTCACCTCAAAGCTTTATGCTTTGTCCGATTTGACTGTTCTTCCACACAGCATGATTTTAATGGAATACAACTCATTATCTGCTTAGGGTACATAATTCGTAATTTATAAATACTTAATTGTATTTTATGTTTTTATCTTAGACCAGCCGAACAGTGCTTTATGTCAGTGTATTGCCTTTATTATATTGCCTTCACCTTAAAATAACAAATCGCCATTTTGCAGCCAACCAACACACGGAAGCTTAGCTTTGCTACTTAAAGACTTGAATAATCCCCCTGGGGTTATTATAAGCTCGAATAATAAACTGACTTAATGGTCCCACCTTGCATCTGTGGAGTCTCGGAGGTGACATATCTTTGTTGGCGTCAAATTGTCAATTTATTAGTATACGGAACCAGTAAAATGTCCTCTCGGCACTAAATTGAATTGACAATGCTATCGCACTTACCACACTTCTTAACAATTGTTTATGCGAGGCCCGAATTGTGTATGGACGCCACATCACACATATTATGCATGTTAAATCAGCGCTCCTAACTATATATCCATCTACAAATGGGTCGTCCTTAAAGCTCAAGGGCATATATCGTTAATCCAGAGCGTACTTGTTAAGCGTGTTGTAAAAAACGTAGAACAATGTACTCATGTGCTAGTTCAGTATTTATGCACTTCCAAATGATTCGTTATGTTTTTCTAGCCAGAATAATATAGAATATGTTCAGTATAAAATCTCAAACGAAAGGATTTTATATCAGACAGCTATAATTTGGCGATTTACTATGGTAATGTATATTTCAAGTGCCTGATAGTTTGAAGAAGGACCTTTCTGTGATCGCAGCTACTGGAGAACCGTTGAAATAGTATGCAGTACAAATATGAATAAGATAATCAACATAGTTACACAAAACAATACTTGCTGATGTCCTCATCGATTTTACAAATTAAAAAGAACACAGTTTTTCAAAACAGATGCTTTGTTATCCGCATATAAAACAAATAAAGGGGGTGGCAGCGATCTCTTCGATGAAGCATCTTTTTTCTTTGTACTATGCAAGTGTTACTGATATCACGTGTTTATAATTTGCATAATGAAAGTTTAAATAGTTATCATTATTGGTTAAAACTATATTGATTGTTAAAATTGGTATTTGCAATTTATCACACTGAAACATAGTAATGATGTATTGGTATTTTCACGATATACATGTATTTTACGAGTTTGATTGAAATTAAATTAACGCACAAACAATCTCAAAATCATGTATCTCTAAAAATACATTTGGGTTCATTATAGAACCTGTTTGTGTCGTTTCATTAACTTCATTCGAAATATTCCTTTCCTATTGATGATAGACACAAGGCATGATTGTTCTCAATAATGTCCTGCTTATCTGCTTCATAAAATTTCCGTAAAATTAGTCAGATGAAGACACCTCTTCTCGTTGCAACTATAGAAATATAATAAATATAATATAATTGAGACATGGGAATTTTAATATATCTTCTTATACACATGTATATTGTCGGTAAGCTTGAAATTTATCGATTATATGAGTGTAGTTTGACTACAACATATTAGTAATTTTGAGTAATGTTACTTTGATTAAAACGTGAACGTCAGTTCTCAATCATTTAAGAGCAAGCAACTGTTTGACATGATTCGTTTCGTACACGACTCGTCATATAAAACGCTTCATTTTGAAATTAAAAATGGTTCTAGACGTGGTCTTTATTTGCATCATAAACACGTTTCTAGAGATCGATTGATCTTATTCTTTTACGCAATTAATTAATAATAGTTATTGATATTGATTATATTTGGGAAAAATATAATTGCTATTTAATACCCGTTATTTTTATTTATTGTACAGCATCTGCAAACGTGACGTTATTTGAATGGTCCTTTGTTTCAAACAAATATGAATTCCTCTGCTTCTGGAAATTCATACTTTTTATTGCTGTCATGTAGGTAAACTCGTATACAAAAAATCAGCTGAATATCTGATATAGTTCCGTTAAAAAAAAACTACGGAAAACGGTTATTGTAGAAATTATTATGGTTTATCTGTGTTGATGGTGGTGAAAGTAAAACCATGTAGTAGAAAATAGTATAATGGTTATATATCAGTCATCTTAATGGTACATTTCTTTATAAATGGTTTTGATGTTCAAAGTGTGCTTTCCTTCTTCATCAAACATCATACATTTCTGAAAATGCTATTCACACTAATAGTTAACGCTTAAGACTTCAGAAAGATGCTGATTTACTTGTTATATTCTATATTTTTTTATATAAAAAAACATATTATAAAATAGGGAGGGAAGACCCTTCCCGCACGGGAAGCCACCTTCCGCACCCTCCCTGGTTGGGCCCCCGAGTCAAAAATTTATGCGAACGGCCCTGATATGTGTTTGTGTTTGTTTTTGGTTGGTTGGTTGGTTGATTTGTTCGTTTTTTTCTAATTTTTATTTGTTGTTTTTGTTTTAGTATTTTTTATATTTCTGTTTGTTTGTTGTTGGTTGGATTGCATATTAATGTATGAATTGATGTAATAATTAATGCAATAATTAATGTAATGCTTAATGTATTATTTTAATAGAATATTTTATTATGTATTAGTATTATTATATGTATTATTTTAATATTATAGTTTATAATATAGTTTTATAGTTTAATAATTTTATTTTTGTATAGTTTTAAAGTTTTATAGTTTTATATATTTATAGTTTTCAGTTTCATAAATATGACAATGTTCGTTACAAAAATAGTGAAGAGACAGAATGGAACAACGTTATTGCAGATATATCGAGAAAAGAGACGAACAATTCATGGATGCTGGATCTAAAACTGATTAACCTGTGCTCTGATACTCAATATGAAGTTCAACTGATAGCAAGTTTACCGACTGGCAATTACTCCATCGCACCGTCACTTACGTTCAGGTCATTGTCGTGTAAGTATAGATTTACTGTTTGTGTGTCATTATTGAGTTGGAATGTTTTTTATATCATTTTTCAAAGTATGATAACCTTTAAACTTGTCACATGTCAGCGATTAATATATTGTAGCAATACATGTATTATTGCAAAAAAGCATATAATGTATTCATAAACAGAGATGTATTAAAAGAATTTTATTTAAGTTTCGTTGCGATTCAAAGATATTAATTATTATAGAATCATTATATTCCTCGTATTCGTTGTTATTATTCTTACTTTATTGTTTGTTTGGCTTCCCAAAATCTGTGAAAAATAAATAAAACCGTTTTTGTTTTATAAGTTTCAAAAACGACGGGAATAGACATCATTATTGCGCTTATCGTCTGTTCGGTGCTTATCATATGTATTGGCTTACTCCTGCGAGTGTTTATGAAAAGGTCCCTTCGCAGCGAGACACTTGGAGGTAAGAATGGCTATGAAAAGTGGATATTTACCCGATTTAATTCCAACAAACTGTTGTTAAGTGAATATGTGTTTTTCTTAGAAACGCATCGAAACGATTTATATTGTAGTGAAATGTAATGGAACAATTACGTAAACAACTCGACGAAGGTTTAATTAACATTCCTGTTTGCTGTTTAAACTTTAACACTAATCTCTTCAACGTCAACAAAATATTATTATCAAAAAGATACATGCAGGACCTTAAGAAAGTGTGTGTCCAATCTCTTCGGCATTTATCGGTGTGTCTTAATACAGAAGTTAAGGTATTACCACAAATTGAATCATTCGATTGTAACACGTGGAACACTACCGACGAGAACGTGTGCAAAGGAACGTATCAAAAGGTAACAACATCGACAAACAAATGTAACGTAGTATTACTAACAAATGCATACGGAATGACAAGATCTTTTAAGTTGTGACAGCTGATGGCATGCGTACATTAGCAAGGAACTTACCAGCCAATTAAAGGCAATTGACCGCGGAGCAGCAAACATGTATTGGCGTTTTAAACTAAGGGCGAGGAAAGTATATCTGAAAATGAATTAATGATTGACCACGTTTTACAAATGTAATGTCTTTTAAATATTTTATCAAAATTGGGATATAAAATTAAAAACATGATGTCCAGCAATAATACATTTCAAGAAATAACAACTAATATGTTTTATTGCATTTGCTTTACGTGACAAACCGTGTAGCATTCAATAAGGATTATATATTTGTAACGATACACACAAGTAAGGAACAATTCAAGTAAGTATCACCGATGCAACAGTTAACCTATATAGAGAGTGATGAAAATACAATGTTGGCGAATGTATCTTCAACAATTAAAAATTATATATATTGATAGGCAATGTAAACAACAAAAGTCCAATTACGTGGATCAAATATCCGGCTGTAAGTCAGGCATCGCACATGGAACATCGGAGTTATCGTTCATGGCGAATGCGCTGTTGCTTATATGTCGGATCTACTACAGCTCCAATCAAAATGGTCGGCCTCTCGCCATCCAGTCTGATTCAATCCGCACGCTGTCGGCGTCGCTTCTCTGCGTTCCAAGTTTCACATCAAAAATGGCTAGATCGTTGCTGATAATGTTGTTGTTGTTTTTTTCATCCTCATCTTTTATCATGGGACATAACGATCTTCAATTGGTCAGACTGTTTACGATGTTTTATCAATGGCAGTACACATCATACTGCATCGTATTGTAACTCGTAGGGTATCTTGTCCAATATTGTGTTATTTATGTCTTTGTAACGATTGTTTGTGATTGATTTGCTTTCAGAAATTATGACAACTCGTTTCAGTTTGAGAGCAAAACTTGATCATGGTCATATGCTTTATATGGTCACGAAGTATCGTCTTCAATCTGTTGCGTAAAGCGTTTACTAGGGCGTCTTAGTTAATAAAACTATAAGTTCTTCAATTAATATCTTCCAACTTATTTCAGCAATTGTATACTGACAGGTATGTTTGTGTACTTCCCTCAGCTATCTATTTCTATAATACATATAACTATGTTAACTAATGCTATTTTCTTATGTGAATTTTTTGTCATTCCCAATACAACGGAAATAAAAACTAATTACGAGTCAGATCACAATTTTACTCATTTTTGCATATGATTGCTGCGTAGATATTTCAATTTTCTTAAAATACATAACACTGTAAAAATATTCAAAACAATTGTTTTTAATGACATTGTCAATGTTATGCTTTCTATTTATAACTTGATCATTTTGGAAATTCCCTGCCCGAAAATTAATAATGCCATAATTTATAAATAAACGGACTTTATGAGTTGCAGCTCGTTAGCATCTTTGCGGTATTACTTATCGGTCGATCATTTTGTCAGCGGCATCATAAAAAGAGATGTATAGTATAACACACTATAAGAATAACGTAAAGTATCAAGGAAGAGTATATCAAAGTAAAGATTATTCAATGCGGGGAGGCAATCAATACTGTTTTTTTACCTAAGGGCTAGGAAATCATATCCGAAAATATATACGTGGGCTGACCACGTTTTAAACAATATATGATGTTTTCATACTTATGCAAAATGTGTTTCTACTTTTCAAACAATGATGCTCAACAATAATTAAGTTCAATAAATAACTATATATGTTTTTATATAATTTACGTGACAATAGAAATCGAATCAGAAAAGTTTTATTCTACCTTTACCTAAATTTGATGAAAACAAAAATGTGTGTTTGTGAAACGAAAATAATATTTATCTTTCAACACCAAAAGACTCACTAAACAGTAGAAAAATATTTGTTTATACAAACTATTATCATTAAGCATTTTCAATGCTTTATTGTCTATCTGATAAAAATACTAGTGTAAATTCTAACAAAACTCATGCACTTTACATGCTGATATAGTGTTTGCTTGCAGATATCAATAACATACGTATGGGCGCGCTAACTGCTCTGAACACTACGAATGAGGCGGGGAGTGCTCCCGGTTGTATACTATTTGAAGACGAGGACCATTACGACTGCATTGAGATGAGCATAACAGGTCCAGGCAATAATGCACAAGACGCTTTATGTGCTCATAGTGCATCAGTCCCTCCTGATATTGTGGGTAGAACACATTCACGTGGTACGTGATTAAGATACTAATTATTTATTTAGTGACTTCCACAAAACGTTCGTTGAGTACTTTTTGAATATATTTGAAACATATAATTTAATACCACGCTTTTATTCCGTAGTCATAATGTTTCCTTGTTGTTATGCTTTAAATAAGTCGCTAGTAATATACAATAAATAATAATTAAGTACATACCGAATAAGCAGATACATTCAATATTTTCAAGTTATAAATTTACGCTTGTACAATGAAGTTCTTTCTGGCTAACCACAGTTGCCGTATGATATGATATCATGAGTGGTTTTCTTTTCAGATGGCATTTGTTTGCAGGCTCAAACGTATGTGTTTGAATTGTTGATTGTATTGTGTTGGTGTGTTTAATGCATATTTCTTGCGTTAATTTTCTTTTTATAGAAAATCCACAGTTACAATTTATTGCGTTTTCCGTTCGATTTTCATGTTCGTGTATATAGAGTGTGTTAACGTCATACAAATCTCTTTCAACAATTCAGCTTTGGAAAATCTTAATAAAATTTTATCATAATCATAACCAGTATTGTCATACGTTGTGTGTTAAGTACATTGTTTCTTCTTAGTGTATTAAAAACCGAAAATGCTGATTGTGTTATAATTGTCTAAATCATTTATGTTGTAAAATGCACAAAGCAAACCAAGTCGATTACGAATTCCTTGATCGCACTGGAAACCAAGCTGAGGAGCAGTACAACTCTATTGGAGAGGATGTTGAAGGTGACCTACAAGAATATATTACTGGGTGCTGTCGTACGTTTAAAAAGTTAAATACTCTTTGATATGAAAACAAACATCTCACAAACAGATAATGTTGTGTTGCTTTGTAAAGACTTATGTGTTTATAACTTCGTCATCTCGTTGTTGGAAGTAACATAATAGTAGAAGAAGTGCTATAAAAGCTACCAGTAGTCGTTGAATACGTTGTAGAAATGGAAGCAATACATGCAGTGGCATTAGAATGAGCCGTATTATTACTATTATTGTATCAATGTTTAAGTGATCCAACAAACGATTTTAATCAATGAACTGTTTGTTAACCTCATTCATTACTGAATTTCAATTGTCATTACATCCCATGTAATTATACATGTGAAATGTTTTGTTTGGTGTAAGGCTATCAAGCAATTGTATGCACAAGAGATAACACCTAAAAGAGAAAAACTTGTAGAATGTTGCCTCTTATTAATGGTAATATTTCAAGCAGAAGCACATTACTATGGAAAATTAGTTTTTACATTCGAACGTATATATATAAGTTTGTTTTTTGTATTATTTTATCCGATCATTTTACAAACAGCGGTAGTTGGAACATCGATTCGACTATCTCCGACACATGCTTACAGTACTTAACAGGTCAGCGTATTTGTTAGTATTACATGGGTAAATATTGAAGCGCGCTAGGGCGTTTTAACTTTTGTTTAAGCGTCACTTGATGTGTCCTTTCATGACAAATGTATGTTCGGAACATCGTTTTAATGTTTTTTTTATTATATATAAATTCAATTGCTTCATAAAGCTGAAGTGTCATAAGTCGAACGAAATCTCTAAAGATTCAATACTGTTTGTCTTTGGAAACATATTGAGAACACTGGTTCAGCGAGGATCTAACCGGAGACTCCGAGAATCACTGCAAACATATGTTCACATCGACTACGCCTTATCGTCTACAGTTATTCGTTGTGAAAAGCTACCAAAAACATTGGGGCAACTGGATAAGTGATATAAGAAGTTCAATTATTACAAAAGCAGGCATAATAATTTACAACTTAGTATTTGTTTGAAAAAAATATATTAGCTGTTTGATTAACTTTACCACACACGATTCGTTATGTTTTAGTGATTGAGAACCTTCCGATGCCACCAGAAAGTTAATGTGTTTTGAGTCATTAATTATATAAAGCAATTGTTTATACAATTTGTTCTATTTAGAAAACTTTATCCTTATAATAAAAGGTAAAACAATTGGATGATGTGATTGAGATAAGGCGGTCAAGGGGGCACTTAGATGGTCTGTTGTTCGGCGTTATACTGTAGTTTGGAATGGAACAATCGCAAAACAGTTGACACATATATATTGTTAATAATGCTTCAATTTGAAAGACATATATCATAGCACAGTGGGTTGTTTTAAGTTTAGTTATACCGTATATAAAGCGGAACATTGGTTTCCGCTCAATCACTCAATAACTTATAGTATGATCTCCCGTTGGATTTGATTTTGGATGAATGATGCAATACTCAGGCAACCGTTCGTTAATTTAGCAAAATGTTTCAAGAACTATTTTTATGATCCCTGTTCGTATCTAGACATGGCTTAGAATTGTATACTTATTGATTGTGTGTAATTCCCAAACTGCTTAAATATATAATAATAAAGCAATATTTGTCTGCACCTCCGCTTTATAATTGATAAGAAAACATTCTCTGTTAAAAAAGTTTTATTTTTGAAAAGGTTGCTATTTTCGTTATTTCTAAGAAATACGTTTTGTCTTTATAATTGGCAAAAATGTGTGCATGTTTAATTAAGTACTTTTTAATGCTTTTGATTATTATACCATTTTAGAATTAATGCGTTTCCAGACATGGACCTTTCTAGGTCCTCTACCGCCTGACAAGAAGAGATAATCATTGGCTTGAACGTGTAGAAAACAAACATACACGTGTTATGGACGTGGAGGACGTTAACATGTTTCAGCATGATCCATGTAAGGACGCGAACATTACATGGAAGCAGTACTTACCTGGTATTAACTGCATATAGGCCTTATAATGATGCAGTGCTGATTACAAGAGCGAAGCTCTGACGTGTGCAATTCAACTTGTGCTCTCGCTGACGTTTTGTTATGCTTGTTCTGCATTCGTTTCAGCTAAACCCGCCTACGTCGCGTCCCCAAAAGACTTTAACAAGAATTTCGCAAAATTGTGTGATGTTTTAAAGGTATGTTTTGAGGTCTTTACTGTGTTATTTCAAGGTCTGAATAGCATTCTACTACATAAGCGGCGTCAATACAATGTCGTCGAAGAAAGGTGAAATAGTTACGCAGAAAATTACAACTCGTATTGAGAAATAAAAATGAGTGAACAAGATTTTTTTTATGATGACAAAATAGCTTGGTGCAGTATTAAATTGCAACTGTTCAGCTAACCAGAAATCATCACAGACAGATATAATCGCAGGTTTGCTGGTCTCAAAATCGATTTACTTTGGATATGTTTCGTCTTGCTCTTGTTTTTTTGTTTTGCTTAGTTGGTGTTGTTTTAAAGGGGAAGGGGGTTGATTTCTTTCAGCGATTAAAGCTACATTAAACTCGAAGTGTTTCCCACCCTAACAACTAAATTAGCTTTCAGACGTGCGCATGGAGTGACATATATTTATTTATTCCTGAAGTTTCCAGCTATAAGGTTTTTTTCAAAGCGGTTCGATTTATTGTCCTTGAGCTTCGGGTAGCTTGGGCGGAAAGATGAATTATTTGAATGTTTTATGTGTGTGCACGTTGCAAACAGTATAAATTGTAAATTGGCGTGAAACGAACGGCGCCGAGGAAACACTATTTACCGAAAGTTAATTAAAAATCAACGACATATTAAGTCTGTTGTCTATGCGTCTTTTATAGTGTGTATATATCGCTCAATTGTTTATTGTTAACATGACGGTCCAACAATATCTCAGTGGACAATGCTTATTATGTGATTAAATACTTTCGTATGCTATAGATCCTTTCATGTTCATGTCTTAGTCTAAGTATTAGTAATTTGCGGCGGCAACTGTTAATGTTTTCCTTGTAATGTTATCACTCAATATGCTCTTATTATAATTATAATAGTAGACAATAGATCAATCAGTTCAATAACGTTAGCACGTACTAAGATGTAGGTAATGAAATATCAGGATAATCAATTTTTCGCTGGTTAAGATGAGGGCAAAGTCTTTGTAGCCGTTACTACAATTATTGAAAAACACTAAAGTCTGATAGAAGTTATTGTACTGGAAAATAAAATGAAGATGTATGTACTGTCTGTGATATTATGTTGGATGGCTGTGGTCTAGGTCGACATAACCTCAAACAAATGATAACATGTTGTGCGCTCATTAAATCGAACATTGTTCAATCATTGATCTAAACGGACATTTATGTAAAACAACTTTATATGTAAGACCAAGTGTTTGTAAATTGCTTATACGTATAATCTGCTTGCATTTGGTTGAGGAGGGGGTAAATGCAACTGTTCTAAATTATAAGTTTGAGCTTAACTGAGAAATTATAACTAAAACACATACCACGAATAATGGATTTTAATTCATTTATCCAGATGCAGAAATTCAGTTTAGGCATGAAGGTAACAGAAACTGTTACCGTTCTTTGAATAAGCATGTTCGCATTGAGTATTAATTTATCTGGTACTTATATATTATTAATAAGAATGCTCAGACTGCGCAGACATCGAAACTTTATATTCACTGGCCGTTTCAATCGACCAAGGAACACAATGCCTACATAATACCTATTTTTTGAATTAAGTATACAAATGTTAAATTTATCGAGTATTAATTTTAGACAGATGTTGCTGAATACGTACATTGCATACGTTAGTTATATCGATAAAGCCTTGATTCTGGAGTGAATTGAAATCAATTTAGAAATTGTAAACTTTGTTAAAATCTACCTATCGTTATGAATCAAACAAGGATTAATGCAAACAAGAAGTATATTTTCTGGCTTTCCTTTCGTTTATCAAAACGAGATTATCAAACGTATCTTAGTATTTTGTATATTGCTTAATTAATTTTGCAAGTATCATATTTCAATTAATGATTTCAAATAAGTTATACAGAAGCATATTTGACCAGCTTACGTTTATGCAAAAGGCATGTACAACTATGCATGTATAACATTTAAGTATCATTATTGTACTGTGACTTTAATGTTCTTGCTAACATTACTTTTGTTTTAAGTATTAAATATCTTACAGTTACTTTTGTCCTCTCATATACAAATGTCAAATTGACTTTACGATTTTTGAATGAATTATACTTGACTCTAAAGTTCATTATATAGTAGTGTTTTGCATTTATCAAATCGGTAATAAAGCCTAAGTAATGAATATATATTATTATATGAATGAAAATAAAGCATATTTGAAACTAAGTGATAATACAATCTATTTGTATAGCCAGTATTTGTGTTCTAAAGGATGATCATAAAGTGGAATTATTAATGAATGCTTTATCATATAAACTATGGAGACAATATATATGAAAACAAATATAATTATTTTCAATAACAAAACATCTTAAATGCTAAAAGTGCTTCAACAAATACAGCCTACTGTGGTAAAATGCCATACAAATTACACATAACGGTTGTACATTGTATATATAAATATACATATGTTAATGACCAAAATATTACTATCTGTCTAAAACAAGCTAGAGTCACACATACCTTCGAAGTGTGAAAACGAAACATTTCCAAATTTTACAGTTTTAAGAACTTAAATCGATTTGAATCCTTCAAATCGTTGTATTATTTTAATTGTTCGCTACGACTCGCGCATCCTTACTAAAGCATTTGGGTTTGGACTTATTTCTAGCGTTTAGACAAGTTTGATGAAGCTTATACCATTTCACCCTGGTATTAAACATGCTAGACAAGTCTATGGACTAATACTGTTGTAGTATGTAATTTTGATGTTTATGTACAGGGTGTTAATACCAATATATCCTTACTTTTATTTAAATTTTATCGATATAGCTGATGCACAGGTTTTACTTTGGCTTTGGAATAAAGTACCGACTATTCCAATATTCCTTGTTTGTTTAAAAAAATGATGTCATGTTTTTTTCATATTGCAATAAGCGTGCATAATTTTTCGTTTTAAAATGTAACAATATTTAGATAGAAATAATTGAGGAAATAAGCCACATAAACATTTTTTTAAATGTAATATTGATTTTTGAAATAATGGATAAAAAACAGTTTATCTTAAAAAGTTAAACATGTTTAATTTAAAGAAATCGGGGCTCCCGATGTTACGCGAAGTTAACAAGCGAACAAATTAAAATGACATGTGTGCTCATATTCATAAAACATATCAGAGAGAGTTGTTTAATGAAATAGGTTGTTCAAAACTGTAAAGTGGTGAAGATTATTTTCATTACATTAATTTTTCTGATTGATGTCGACAAACACAATCAATTTCAAGTTGCTATGGTCGATAATACAATTAAAGATAAATATATAAATATAGAAACGGTGTTCTTTACTTGGCTCGAAAAATAAGGAAATTGAAAATTGATTGACTTGCATCACTGTCAACTTACAAACTAGAGCTGGTTTTCTCTTAATATGTGTGGTATTTTGAAATATAATTAATATAATGTTATCGAGTCCCTGCTATTTATTTGAATGCTTTTGAACGCTAGAAATACTTGACTACGCCCTATATTCGTATACCGGAAATAACACACTGCTCTTTGCGGATATACGTCCACAGAACAATTAAGGCTATTTCTAGTTTCGCACTGATATATGCCGCGCATGTGATTCAAACAATCAGTTTGATCGAAAAGCACTAAACTCATCAATGCAAAGCATTAATCTGTTCATTACCCTAGATAGGTAAATATTTACCATCATTTATTTTGACGACTTTTAACGATTGTTTTTTTCCAATATAAACATTACGACCGGTCTTTTTGTTAACCCTTGAATTTAATAATTAACTGTTTAAAGCATATGAACTAACCGTGGCATTTGTTCAAAATTAAATCGCGTGTATGCTCTATATTAAATTTGATAGTCATTTAAACTTTGCGATAAACATTTTTTGAATTTACTCATTGCTGCATGTTCAGTGTTTCAACACCAATGTGTTGCTTTGTTAATAGTTAATTATACATAAAATTGAGCCCCTTTTATGTCAAACGATGAGTGTTATCACGTTAGTTAACAATCAAACATAATTATTTACGTTCAATAGATGATGTCAATGGAGATAGTTCCATTAAAGTCAAACAATTATTTTTATTAAATATTAAATGTTAATATATTTCATCAAATTTGTCTGATGTAATTATAAACAGAATAATTATTTATGTTTTCTAAAAAAATTCTAACTGACATTTAATAGCATTTTTTTTTGGATTCCCTTTATTTTACAGACTGATTGCATATTATTATTTAAGTGAGGTATTGAGTTGAACAAAACAACAATTTGCTTTATAATTGTGAAGTGTACAATTAATACTGTCATATATACATTGTTGTTTAAAAAATGCGTCGCGCAAGTACACAAATAAAGCAATTTATCAAACATTAATGGTGTACTAAAATTTGTTTGTTTTTTCTCATCCTGAAACAATTGAAGATTCCTGGACAATATATCAAATAATCTAAACCCTCGTCCAAGAAATGCGTCTGTGCGATCACCGAAGATTCAATTACTAACAGCACCATTAAACTATTTTTATATAATTTTACATCTTCTGACGAATCCTATGTATTTTTGGAATGCAGTATCGTATGTTCGTCTTCAAACATCTAGTACTCAAACTTTCTTTATAGAATCAATAAACTAGTGTATAAAATGTTCAACAAAAAAGATGTAGCGAAAATACTTATATACCGAGCGTACTTTTAATATTTATTAAATGTTAAGTCTATAACAAAACATATTGAATATATACACGGAAGCAAGTTATCCAAATTTGCTCTAAACTAAATCAATAACTGTTCAGAGGAAACGCTATTTAGACCATACCCTCTCGCCTACGGTATTCTGATGAGAACTTTTAACGAAAGAAAGTTCTGGGACTGAGTAAACACGACCATAGTATACATCAATATGGAGGTGAAATAATAATATTATCTGAATAGAACATGCATATATCTCACCTTCTAAAAGAATGACCTCATCCGATAGGCTTAGAACGGTCACCTGCCCATGTATAATTTTCAATACACCACGAGTAATTTCCATATTGCCGAAGTTATCGAGTAGTCGGTTGAGATATAATCGTTACACTGTTATTAACTGACTGTGTATGGGTTAAACATCCTCAGTAAGTTTATTCAATACACCCTCAGTAATTTTCTCTCGTATGATATAAAATTACTGAGGGTGTATAGTTTTATAGTTTGTTTTTTTTTTCCTTTTTTATTTTTGAAAGATCGTCTAATAAATTATTGAATATGAACAATTTCCCCATGATGGCTTAAGTTATACTGTCAAGCACTCGAATAGTCGAGCGCGCTGTCCTCTGAAAGCTCTTGTTATTTATATGGCTAATACGTATTATATGACATCTCATTCGAAATATAAAAATAAGACAATAATTTAACTTTATTTTTAAAAAAAGGACATAATAGCATATGAACATTCTCAACGGAAATACCATTAACAAAGTCCGTAACGCCACTGCCATAGTTATAAATTGGAGTTGTAATTATATTAAAGAGATATAATTTGTGACTTTATGAAATATCAGTTAATTCATATAAAGAAATGCCTGTCTAATTTGAATCTTTGATAAAACCGATTCCGTGTGTTTTTTTTCACATTATTTGTAACCGTCAGTCGTAAATTACACAGATTGTATAATCGGTGTGTAGATGAAAATGAGTTCATGAAGGTCATATCATACGTCATGAAATTATAAAATAGCAGATACGTATTTGCGCAGCTGAGTGATGGAAATAAAATACGTGTTCAAACATTCGATTCTTATGTACCTAGTAAGTTGTCCGTTTTGTTGACACCGCATTTTACAATTCTATTTTTAGTTTATATACCAACCGCAATATATGAATGCTGAAAACAATGTTTAATGTGGTTTTCGATTTTTTAATTGAATTGCACTCGAGTTGTTTAACTAACACGCCTGCGTTGAGAGCTGAACGATTTGTTTAATGTAATGTTTGCAGAAGGCATTCAACAATACTTTAAAGAGTTTATTGGGTAAATATGGGTGTGTTTCATGTGTTAATGTAGACAGGGTTACCATTAATATTTACATAAGTGGCATTACCACTAAAGACATACTTAAACTGACGAATAGTGTTTGTCTTTACTAGGCAATGCCTTGACCATACCGACTAGGTATTGTTATCTTTAATATCAAAGTGAAGTGTGTAAGTAATTCATTTGTTAATATACTCATATAAACATAGTTTGACGATTTCACAAACTGACAAGAGCCTAGGCAAATAAGAATCAGTATTCACGATTCATTTTAGTTTATAGAATAGAGAATTGCCTTAGACGCATGCCCATATTTTTTACATGTATGAATGTTTACAGAGCAAAGGAATTATGCGTAATTTGCGAATTTGTCTTAATTTTACAATGTTTTAATTTAAGACGGGGAATAGCAATTTATATTTAGCATTACGTAATATTATAACAAAATATTCAACACGAATAATCTTTATTTAAAAAAATATTATGATAATCCGAAAAACAAATTTCTCTCAAAATAAGATTTTGTAAGACTAAAAAGTGTCTGTGTGTTGATTTATGCGTTCTCTCCTGTCAGCAAATATATAAAGGTTAAATAGGTTTATATTAAAATTGCAAATATGGATAAACGTTGTTTGTTGTCAGTGCATTTAAAATGTTTAAGGACATCAAAGAACTCATAATTGCCCCAACATAAATCACTTTCCTTGATACAGTGTGTACCATGAAGTTCAGTTGATTTCAATGGCTCAATAATTCATGATATTCAATTGTTTAAGAACAAGCATGTTTATCACTACTGGAAACAGTAGGATACTGAGCATTTATGCCTTAAACAAAATTATTTCGATAATTATTATGATTAGTGCCCCACGAAGAGAGTAATTCATTTCCAGTTAATAAAGTAGTTCAATTCAGTCGTTTTTAATTTATTGTAATTTAATAACAGATAACTCAGAAAAACACTCCACCTGTTTATATTTGTTAATTGTTAATGCGATTCAAGTAATAACGACTTAAATAAACTACGTGTCTTTCTAACTACACTATCTGTTTTGGTTGAAGGCTCTGAAATAATAACGTTGTATTATCTAACGGAAGTTTCACACAAATGTTAACAGTCTGCTTCGTCAATATTATACATGAAGGAAGAAGTGCACTTGATGCGGTTGGATAAAAAATCCTCACAAATCATAGTTGAAGTTCGCACATTATATAACATGGTTTGTTGCAGACACGATCAATCCACTTCCAGATGGTATTAAACCACAGGGCGGCACACGCTTCTATAATACCATTATAATCATTGGGCTCTCCTGAAATATACATGTAAGCAAAGTTTGTCGGTTGATTGACAAGCATGAGTAAAGAGGCATATCGAAGGGGAATGCAATATGTTTTCATACACCTTAACCATTTACAAGTATTAAATTTTTTTGCAACATGTATTTCTCGCTGGTATATACGCTTAGTTAATTTTGTACGTTTACCATAATAAAATGTTTTCCTTTAAATATATTTTTATGGGGAAATTGTTTGTAGTAATAATAGTACAATCGTTATCAATGAAAATGTCTTGTTTATTCAACGCATTTGCACTTTTGATAACAGTTTTTTAGGGTTGTATACTGTTTTCATCGATGTTCACGAACCGTGCAATTAATATCCCTTGTCTAAACACGTGTCTGTATTTAGCTGCAATAATGTCGATATCCTGTTTTAAAGTGTATATGTACGAACGTGCAAGCAATCATCTTTGTTTGAAAGAAATCCACACGAAGACGTGTGCGTTTTTTATTGTTAAAAAGAATTGTTCACATAAACCAGCTGGCGTGTACTAAGCGAATATACATAATGCAACATATTTGGACGGCATCTAATTATAAGTGTAAGTTTAAAATCAATTTTAATTCCCCAACTTTATGTAAAGTTTCTTTAACTAATCTTAATAAATTTGTTACATGTAAACAAATAGGATGTTTTCAATTGTACATGTTTATATATATATGAATAATTGATGCAAACTTTTATCTGATTTATTCTTAAATAGTTTAGTAAAGATAAAATATAATACATAACCTATTTTATTGAAAATAACTTGTTTCAACGGTTTATGCAAAATTTTGCGATTGTACATTTTCATATACAGGTACATTAAAGTTACGGTATTTGACTTTAAAATAATGAACATTTATGGCGAACAACAAACAATTCAAAGAGACGGACCAATGTACATATATATAAGTTGTTAAATGGTTTAACTTTTGCGTTAAACGCAGTTTTGGTTGCTGTGAACGTATTGTTTGCGTTTTTAATTTTGAAACAGTCATTATGTCAAACCGTGGTATTCGTTACAAAATGCAACATGAATTTATTAATTATGCACAAAGCAAGTAGGAAATAAGATTTCAAGGACCTTTATTATCAATAAACTTTTTATGAAACGGGGTCAACATTAGTATAAGGAAAGAAATACTCATCGCCAATTTCAGCAAAACAGTATGTTTACGATTTTTATAAAATTTTATCAAAATTGACTGTTTTTTATGTATCTTCACTTCTTAAAGGTCAAATGACTTGTTGACCATGGTTCGTGTTTCTCCAGATACCTTCACTTACCAGGTGCAAACTGAAGCCACGTGACCAACTGACCATTATGTGTATACCTCCAGACACCAGTCTCCAACCTCTCCGTTATTCCCAGCCAAAATGCATCATATTTCTTCTTTGAAGACCCTATTAGAACATGAAGAAATCAGAACAAGTTGACATACGTTTTACAGGCTTGCGAAAGTGTGCTGTTGCAATAAATTGTAATTGTGTGAAGGTGTAACATTATTTCAACACCTGAGTTTTTATATTTTTCAAATTAGTAAACTAACAAACGATTGTAAATTGATAACGTTCTAATAATCGCATTTAGGAACGTCGTTCAATTTGTAAAAAATACAATATACATACAATCACTTTCGAATATCATAATATTCATGGTTATACGAAAACAATGTTAATAATTAATTCAAAGATAAGTGTCGAAATCGTCTACAACTATCGTTCATTTCTTCACAGTTCACTCGAAATAAAATGGCGCACTCCATAAAGAAGCTTTTTGAAAGATCGTTGTGAATACAAACACATCAAGGGAGTTGTCTCACACGAAACAGAACGGAGTGTCCATATTCACTAAATGCCTTTAGCCAATCAAACTGAACTAATTGAATTTTCACTAAAGACGGATTTTGTTTCATGCTGGCAATTGTTTTCTTCTTTTCGTAAATAACAAATGCTTTAATAAGGTTAAATACGGTCGTTCGGCTTCTATTGCAACTGATGTTTGACTTTGCTTATATGTCAGTGTTTTTGACGTCCGATCAAGTCGTTCATGTTTAAAAACTCCATCTGCTTAACAAATCTTGAAGAGCAAATTGATATATTTAAAAGAAAATAATATACAAAGCTGCCCATAGTGTTACTCATTCATGTATGCATACCATGCTATTTGTTATGTAGTATTTATTTGCAGTTACTATTCATATAATGCTTTGTCAATTATTTATATCAAGAGCGTTCCCGTCTTAAAGATGTATGGGCACGGATATAAAAAGTATAACGGACGTGTGGTGTGAGCAACGACATGTTATAACTACTTTCAAAAACATTGATACGGACACGGAAAAGTAAAGCGAGTACATGGTGACGTTTTATAATATGTAACCTAACTTTTTGTCGATTTGGTATTGAACAAATGCCCTCTCAGGTTCAGATTGAAGAGTGACAACATGAGCTCGAGGATCTTGACTTTTACAAAACTCCTAAAATTGAGACAAACATTATGACATACAAGTGTAAACTATATAGACTTACAGGAAACTATTGTTATCATCCACTTACCTTTTTATTTAAGTCTAGTAAATTACAGCCTGCGCAATATTACTCGGTTATATATAATCTCTTTTTTTGCAATATTACATATACGACACGTATTAATTCGAAAATGATCAAAACGAAAAGGTCATCGTTTTTACAAACAATTAAAGGTTTGGTTCAATCAGTTTACACATTAACTTCATATCAAATATTTTTGACCGACTTTTTATCAGAATCCAGTAAATTAAAACATCAAATAAAAAAAGAAAACGTACACAAAGACTACGACAGCATAAAATATTATCTTGGTTTTGCATTTATCATTTCTTATTGTATTAATTTTACTTTTCCCCTTCATACTAGCTATGGTTTTATAAATTGAACAACTGACAAAAAAGGTAGCACGTAATATATAAATATAAAGGTAATATAGTAATTAGGTATGAACGTGTTAACAAACATTAAGCTTACACTATTTAATATGTTGTCATTTTACAAAATGAAAATACAAGAAACAATATTGAAATGGTATCATCGTTAAAACTAATCTAAAAGTTGTTAAAGATAAATTTAATAGGCTCTAACTAGTGCCTGTGTTAGATTTAGAACTTTAAATTGTACGTTTGTTATAGCATGTATTTAATCAAAAGTATGTAAGTGATCTATAAACAAAATGAAATTATTGAAACAATCAAGACAGCAAAATGTTGGTGGACACACCGAGACGGTGTTAGGTGTTTATTGCTTGTTCATACATGTCACTTTATACGTTCATTGCCGTTTCTTTAAATATTATCAAACGAATCGTTGGACCACATATGTGAAATTTTCAAAATAAAAGGAGAAATTTCGAATGGCTTTCGAATGCTTTTAACATCGAAATGTTTGGCAATCGGTTTATTCTCTAATTAAACCGTCATTCTCTTTAATAAGGCTCCGCAACTAAAGGTGCCGCTTTAAACGTAACGCTTATACTGTTTTCACCATAATTTATTGGCAAAATGGTGTTTGTGGAAACATAAACATACATTAAACGATCATATTTATTGTAAAATATAATCGCTCATAATAAATTAGTGAACGGAACAGGAACCCTACAGCACAAACGGTGTATTTGCAGAAAAACTGTGCGATGTAAGTACAAATGTACACCAATACCAAAGTTTTAATATGACCTATGCATCTACTCACGACACTGTCTTCGTAAGTCTGTGTTGTCATTGTGGCTAGGTAGCACGAGCTGCCATAGGAAATCCAACCCGGATAACAACTATCAGCATTGGGAATGTCCGGAATGTCTGAACAAAAGACATTTGGACAAATTTTCAAAGTTTAAAGTTAATATCTTTATTATTTCAACCCATACTGCAGTTCAAAATAGTCAATACTGTTTTAAGGCATTTGTTATGTTATAATGCCTTTAGAATGTTTCCAATACACACTGTAATAAGAAATAAACAATAAGCGAACCTAGTCCAAGAGTATTATTGAATATTTAAGTAATATGATAGTTATTAATTAACAGGTTGAACGCCGTTTTTCAGCAGATAACATGATTTTAAGATAAATCAAAATCTTTCCGAGTATGTAAAGAACTTCAGAAACTAAAACTACTCGCAATCTTAACTCCTAGTATGGTTTGAAGATAAATACTGCATTAACATAACAAATATTGTGCATTCTTGTGTTTTGAATTAGGCAAATGCGTTATCTTTTTATATAACTGCGGGATATGATATACCAAAACTTTGAAACAGTCATTTTTTGAGGGGATGATGTGGAAAGGAGTGCCTCACATCACTGTGAGTATTACAGCCAGTCTCAGTCTTCTTTGTAGAAACATTGCGGAATAAATCGTTTCAGCATTTACATACCTTACCTTGGATAAAGGTATGCCATATTTAACAACGTTTCCAGATGTGCTTGTCATTTCAAACTAAGTAATATAATATATATATCCTGCATTTTGTACTTAAGAGTAACAATTTAATCATAAGAGTTTACTGTTCCCAATAAGCATCTAGTTGTATACCTGTTAGACAAAGCGGTGCCGGTAGGTTCCATTGACCGGAATCCTGACATATTCGAACACCAGGCGGGTAAGCGGTATAGCCAGCATTGCATTCTGGGAGAACTTTGGCGCCCACGTGGACAAGATTGCCAAGCAACCGACCATTCGTTGGCTGTTCAATTGGTTGACACTCTTGCATTAAAATACAATGAACATAATTGTATTATCCGTAAATATACATAAACATCACGTATTAATGATTAAATCGAAAACCAGCAAGCGTATACATTTCCAAAGGTATGATGGTGGATATCGAGTATGACGTATAATATATAAGACGTTAATATATAGGATTTTATATGATATTGGTAGACATCAATATAGAAGATAGCTTATAACATTGAAGGAGATTGCTATAGAGGATGACGTATCATAATGTACCCGTAAACATGCAGAGAGCAGAGGAGTTGATTCCTTTTCCCAGTACACACGTCTGGTAATGTCCACATAGATCACACTCTGTTGGAATTGTGGTGTTTTCCTTTGTTATACAGACATACTACTTTAAAAATGTTGTTTTACAGATTTCAAGTTTTCATCATACGAACATATTTAATAAAAATATATGTATCATATTACATTTAATGTAAGAACGATTTGTAATATGAAGTATATGTTTTAGAATCAATCAAATTCAAGAACGAGTTTGAGTTTCAGAGCTCAATCAAGTATTGGTTGTAAGGTCGAGTTTATTGACATTTTAGAATCTGAACAACGAGATGTTTATTTACGAATGAGTATCGATACATTTGCAAATTATTTTGGTTCTATAATTTGTGATGAACTATTTCTGCAACATTAATCAGGACAACAGTTTACAGAGCTAAGAATTTGAACTTTTTTTATTGTACCACATTCTTTCCACAACGGTTAATCGGTCATTATGACTTTTGTCTATGAATACAATCAACGAATAGCATACTCGAATATATATCCGAAGAAACAAACGAATACTATATATTGAATGTTACTTATTATTTTTTGACGAACGGGATTTTAGAATATATAATATTCATTTTAATTGAAAGTTTAAGATGTAAAACGGTATTAATTAAAAAAAAATAACACGGCTTATTGAATATAATATAAAAAATATTTCGTTAAGTCTCGTAAAACTGGCAATCATGAAACTGAATAAAATTGGCATAATGTCTAGAATCATATGCCTATATGTGTTTCCTACTCATAAATGTGTATGTTTAACACAACGTTTGAACACATACCCAATGCGACTTATTGCTGAAAACAAACCCTGGCGACTTGCATTCGTGTATCATCGAAGATATCGTGTTCAACCGACAGAGATGCATTCTAAAAACAATATAAAACTCCTTTTATCATTTATTTGGTTGATATTGATATAAAATGTTAGCAAATTATTGATATTGCATTTTCCACATGTAGTTACAAACGCAAATATGTGTACACCACGAAGGTAATCGACGAATAAGATACTGATTGTGTTTCCACAATTTTATCCTGAACGAAGAAATATAATTTTATTGCGGAACAGTATAAAGAGTTTATAGATGCTGCAATGTCTCAGACCAATTTACCTTCCATGAAGCGTAACTTTTGGTGTCGCTAATGTCAATTAATGCTTAATGTGTGTTGCTGCGTTTGATTTGTGTTTGCGATATTGATGAGCGTTTATGAGTTTGATGTGTTTTGAATGTTTGTTTGTTGGTTTAATGTATGTGTGTAAGTTTGATGTGTGTTTGTAAGTTTGATTTTTTTTTGGCATTGGGTGCCTTAATCGTTGTCACTTCAAATTTCAGACTGGGGGTACAACTGTTAGCAACACAATACAGTTCCAATCTGGCGACTGATAATACTTTTATAGTTATGCATTATTAACAATATTATCTGGGAAACAACAATGAAACAACGACCTTTAATCATACGGTGAATCTACAAATGCATGTAGAACACACATGCGCAGATTCCACGCATTTCTTCGCAACGTGCGTTACACAAATAACCAAGACAAACCATAATATTTTATAAATTGAGAAAATGTTATTCATACTATTGGCAAATAGGATTTTGCGAAAGGTAAGGGTTTATTTCTGTAATCAGTAAAAAGAATTTAGCATCTATAAGACAAAACAAAACCTCCTAAAGTGTAAAGGCATCAAAATATCGCTTTATTGACTCACTTCCTGTACATTAAAGAAGGTGTTCGTTGATACAGATTTCTGAATACAAGTACTAACAATTGTGTGCCATAAGTTTACAATGAGCCAAAAATAAACCCACCTGATTTTTAATGCTACAAGAACATCATGAAACCACATATTATAAATGCAGCTTTAATTATCCGTTCAACAGTAATTTCACCTTTTAAGGTAATTAATTGACACACACGTGTGTCGCATCTGACACTCCAAAACACAGCGTTCAAATGTTACGTCAACGATCAAGACGTCATGATGTCCAGTGTAGCAGACGTCAAAGGAAATAAAGATGTTCGCCCATATTACGCGTGAATTGAAAGTAATTAAAAGATGTAAAATCAACAGCAGTATTTGACGGCGTTGCTTTTTAAAGAATAGATTCCATATCATTTTAACAATCAAGATGTTGCTCACTCGAAAACGCACGATTTTGATTTACTAAGTACGCCTGCAGGTTTAATGTTACTGTCGTTTAACAGTCTATAGTGGACATAGTAATTACGTCAGCAATTATTGAATATTCAGAGTGGTCTTCTACTGAGTAAGATATTTTGTATAATACACGTGTTATCACAATTATTTGAATGGAATATTTGTTTAGTAAATGGATCATTATTGACAGAAAGTGTAGAACAATTACTTTAGAAAGAAAGAATACGTTTATTTAGTCAATTCCATTGCTTTAACTGCCGTGGTAAATAAAGTTTTGTTCAAAGTACATATGGGGTTTAACAAACGAATCAGACCTTTCTGGAAATGAAAGTATGCATTGCGTGACCAAATTTAAAGAGTGCATTACGAATTCAATATATGAAGCGTATCTGTGAATAAAGATACACTTGCGATCTTTAAATTGATCAAGCAAAGAGTTAATAAAATGTATCTAATGTATTATACAGTTGTTAAGGAAAATCTCATGTTTATATTTAAAATAGTAATAATCATAGGATTCGTTGCTGAGCAACAGCAGCACACCTCCAGCGGCTCGATTTACAATAACAACATATTCATTAAAACAATACAGAAAATATATGTTACTTAAGTTGAGTATGTGCAAATATACATAGAAATGCAATAAACATCATACTTACACATTACTTATTTATTATATCATCACACAACGTCATTATAAGGAAGAACGTCATTCATTTTGCTTACAAGGAATCAAAATCTGCGTTTAAGCCACACACCTTGAAAGGAAGTCAATGTTAAGGTTCATGGGGGGGGATAAAATTCATTAAAAATTCGCTTTGGTTTTTCTTCATTCAATGTGGTACAATATGGTCAAACTATATATCATTTTAAAGCTAAAGACGGATAGAATAACATAAACACATTTTTGACATTCAATATTTGTGTGCTTTATTCATATTTTGGTTTAAAACCAATACATTTTTACACTAATTTACAAAATCTCAATCTAAAGTTAGGAAGGATATGCACTACCTTAAGTTGAATAAATACAAAGCTATATACATATACAAGGTCAAGTTAGCAACATTTCACAGAAAATTATTGTCATAAAACAACAAATGAGTTTTTATTCAACTGCCTATTTTGGATAAATTTCCTAAACAAAGTTCTAAAAATAACTAAAACGTAACTACTTTTTAAAAATCCAGGTATGGTGGATAGTAAGAGTCACAATTCTTCTTCAAAGGCTTAACAATTTTGTTATTTACCTCTCAACCAAATTGCAAATTTAAACCATCTAAAATTGAAATAGATTGCAGACGACATATAAAATTGTAAAGAATTATAAAGAAATTGGCAAACCGATTGATTTTATATTTCGATTACTTCTACCCATTTTGAAAGCGTGGCCATCGCTGTGCTCCGTAGAAAAACGTGCAAAACAAATCGGTCGAAACCACGTGCAGTAGTGAGAAAACCGTGTATGTGTATACACATACCTGAGAAAACACAAACATATTTTGACAGTTGGTTCGCAACTAGTAAAACAACTATTAACATTAATCAGCAAGAGATCGCACTCACTAACAGAAATGACCACGTAGAGATATCATCACTTACCCTATTTCAAATATTTTCCAGCTGAAAATTGTCCCCCACACGTCTTTTTTAGTTTATTTGTATTGTTTTTTCTGGAGCCGAAGAGCATCTCACATAATATCCATCTAACTTCCGTTGTTTTCACTTTCGTTATTAAAAACTTTGTTTAAAAGAATTATTTCTCCTTTTAGATTGTTAAAGCGATGTGTTATTATATATTATCAATAGAATAGTATACCGTGATGAATTTAACGGAGTTACGTATCGATCTTTCTGTCAGTCTGTAAGCGTACTATTTTATGCGCAATAATATAAGTATGGTGATTCGACAACAATTGTAAACATTGGTGAAATGCTTCTTACATAGTTATTCTTTTGAGTGTTTATGAGGTCTGATCGTGCAGTTTGCAAACATCAACGGAAAGATTACAATCCAATGCATTTGTCATCGTCAACCGTTTGGAATGTCAATTAGGCGATGAGTTATTTTTTAGCATGTTTCTTTCTATGTTATGAATTTACAAATGGCTGCCCCAATGGTGATGAAATGACATGTGTTCGAGTTTTGATATTTCTAGATATGTAAACTTTTTTTACTATTTAAGCGTAACTTGCCCTCGTCAATGTCGATATTATTCACTAGTTATATAATTTTCCGCCGAAATACGTGGAATAAACATGATTCAGATTTTTGAAAATAATGTATATTTTAGTGTTAAAATCGCTTTGTATTTTGATTGATTTTGTGGATGGTATGATACGTTGATGTACAAAATTGTTAGCAGTTTGAAGGAAAAACATCCTTTAAAGCATATATGTATACATTTTCAATGTGGCACTCTTCCTTTAGTCAAATTTGAGTTCAATGCTTGGGGTCCCACATTTTTCAGAATGAAGCCTCTACATGAACCTTAATCAATACATATAAATGCAATGTGAAAGTGTGTAAAATTGTAATTTAATCTATAACCAAGTTAGCAAGCAATTTCTTATTTTTTTAAATTGTGAAACCGAAAGTAGGATACTATACGTACACGTACATTTCGACAAACGCGATTATTTTTAGTTTTAAGCGCAAAAAAAGGCGGATTTCTACCTTGAGATGATCAAAGAGATACCTATTCCCGGTTGTCGTATCTACTGCAATAAAGTCACATTAATTTATTGCGTAAAATAAACATTATGAATAGATTTCTTGCGTAAATTATTAGTAAAAATGTTTTATAGAAAAGAGACACATTTACCAATTGGCGAATAGATACGTTTACGTATTCAAAATTTCCTAGAATATCATAATAGTGCATGTTAAGAAGTACACATATTTTCACGAGACAATTAAAACGAATACAGTTTTACTCTAAAAACGCATATATTGCAATTATTTCGGTATTTAATCACTGTTTGCCACATCATGTGGCCCCTTTAAACGAATAACAATCTGCACTTAGAAAATTATTTGAAGAAATTCGGAGAGGTCGAACTAGATCACAGTTGGGCGCACATTGGATTCCTTTTTCTGATTTCGTGGTTATAGTATCTGAATACGTGTCGATTAAGTTCATAATTGAATACTCTCCGATTCAGTTAATGTTGATTTTACGAGTGTTTGTTTTAAATGCCATCAAAGGAACAAACACTTTATGAACACAATTTATAGGTGAAAACAAACAAATCAGGCAAATGTGATATTCGGCCATTTGAATGTATATCCGATAGGCTAACCGCTTGGTCACAAACACTTATACTCATCATCACAAAATCAGTGTTAACGTGTGCTTAATATATACATTACGCGTAATTGATTAGATCTTTAAATTAGTAACGTAAACAATATTACTTCGGTTTATTTTAAAATGGGTTAAAGTTCGATATAATCTTAAAAAAGCATTGATTAATGCGAAAGTGTTATTGAAATTTAATGGATGTACAATTTTAACATTATTGTTCTGATCGACATTGGAATTTGTTTTATTAACCATTATCACTGGATTCAAAGTGTCATAATAAAAGCATCTTTTGAAAAAAAAAGAATGTGATAAATTTCCGAACTATTATATCCAAATAGTCCATCACTAACGTCAATTGGAAAATAAATATTTAAAGAGTAAAAGCGAACACAAAATTCACTTCAGTGATTGTGAGTGTTCTGTACTTAAGGTAATATTTACTAGTTCGACACATACCCACGGTATAAATGAAATTATTCTCGGTTTGATAAATACGGTATAGTATGGTTTATTACGTGTTATTTTGAAGAGAGATTATGGTAATGGTTTAGCGCGAATAATGCACGGGTTTTGTGTGCATGTTTTAGCGCGAAAGTGCACGAGTTTTTCGTTTTGGGGTATATATGATTTACACATCTATTGAGTCGCCATTCGAGGGTGTATTTGACAGGCAAACGTTATGGAATAAGAAACGAAAGGGTGATAACCCCGCCCGCTCGCCCTTAATGAGCAAATGTATGGTTAAATAATTGGTTAAATTGCTTTTATGTTTATAATTTTGCAATTATAATGTCTATATTTAGTATATTTTCAGTTCGGTTTTTAGTCCATGTGAGATGGGATCTTAACACAAACCGATTCTTTTACTGGGAAAGACGATCGGTGTATTTTCATTTAAGTCTGAAGCAGCTAAGTTTTTTTGATTATTTTGACTCATTTTTTACTTAATATTGTGTTTGAATGAGGTTTTTTAAGTTATGGGTGTCATGTTTTTCGAGACACTCACTTCCTGGAGATAGTACCTCCAGCATATTTATTGAAATATTGGTATGTTTAAATTTCAGTGTTATTATTTTTTGTTGTCTTTCGTAATGAACGTTTAATTTTAAAGACATTCTTATTGTACGATTACTTAATATTTTCATTTTGGTGTGACTGGTTATATGTTGAAGTCGGTTTAATATAGCTGTTCGTCATATGCAATTATATATTTCTCGGAATACTTATGATTAATCAACATTCTTTTTAGGTGCTTTATGGATTTTATGGTTTGAGTGATTTGTTTGTTTTTATGTTGATGTCCGGGGTGTGTGCGGGATGCTTTTGATGTTTGTGTTTTATGTTAATTTGCGGAATGAAATTGATAATGTTTTAATTACATTTTTTACTAAATAATACTTAATGTTTACAGTATAATAATAGCTGCTTATTTGTAGATTTCTCTAAAATTAGAGGTTTCGGGAGGTGATGAAGGCACCTAGACACCGGTCTCGAGCCATGGGTCCTCATACGTCCCCCTGCCATTAAAAGACAAAATAAGAAAACAAAAATGGCAGTAGGGTTGCGTATCCCGCTCGCGGTTTTACCTGAATCGTTTATTACTACTGATTATTGTATGGGGTGTACGTGAAGTCATGTACACTTCTCTTGATTGGTGGTGATGGATGAATCTTGCAGATATTAGCAGCTTCTTTGAACAAATTAATGTTTCACAATTGTTAATTTATAATATTTAAGCAAGTTAGCGTGATTGATAGGCATTGGGGGTGTCGTGTGTGCACTTTGGGCATCGGCCGGGATCAGTTTATTCAAATAGTAACTCTTTATTTGAGATATATACATGACGTCTAATTGTTATATATAAATTTGCATTTTTTCCCATGACACACATGTGCATGTGAAGAATTCATAATTACGTGACCTACAGCATTTAAATAGTATCGTTTCAGTTCTTTATACACCTGAACAAAGATGTTACACCGTTTCCAGTCGTCTCGAGGCTCATCAATTGAGCGGTGCCGTTGAGGTCTATATCCATTGCACATACAACACATACGGGCGTCAGAAGAATTGTTTTTTGCATTTATATGTTGAAAGTCCTGTCAAATACAAGCACTCACTCCTATTTTGTCTTTGGTTTATTATTTGTATGATAATGATAATGATGATGATATGGGTTATAAAGATGATGAGATTTTAATAGTATTTTGAGAATAGAGAATAATAAATTTACTCATAACTATAAGTAAATTGTACTCAACGTATCAAACTTGCTGCATTAAAAAAAACAGCGAGTCAAACGTATGGACTGTATAGAACAATTAGCGCTTCGAACCAAATTGTTCTCTGTATTTATATAAGCGCATACCAATAATAGCTAGAAAACTACTTCTATACGGCACAAACGTTGTTACCAGTTTTAGACCCACGCGCGTGGTATATTCCACATAATGGCACATCATAATAATCGGACAATGGTTATATTGACATTTTATATGGGAAAGTCAATTGACGTTTTATTTATTCTGTGATCTGTATATTTTCAGAAAGTGTTTATTAACCACGAATATCCATTCTCTGTAATTACTATTTTAAAAAAGATGATTCATTGGATATTATGTAATGATTATTTTATTTTGAATCCTTATACAGTTTCTATGCGAGTTGTGCATTTGCTAAATTAAAAATCAACCGCAGTGAGTTCTGCATCTATATATATTTTACAAATATGTTTAAAAAAAATAAATTTCTCTACTTAAAGTTACAACTCTCTACATTGATGTATATACATTTCAAGATGTAAGACTTACAAAATGTTACAGACATTGCGTTGTTTCAAGAGGATTGAAGTATTAACACCATTGTACACCATGTGTAATCGATTTCTTATGCGCTGAAATAGGTTGTGATTTTTCTGGGCGATGACGTGTATATTTCAACGTTTATGCTTTATTTTGAAAAATGTTTTTATCAATTGCGAATCGTAAGAATAAGCTCCTCACAACCAAAATGATTGTTTGGTTTAAATGTCAGTTACACGTATTCAAGCATGATACACGTTCTAAAGCAACTTTGTATTTTCTGATATTTTAGAGTATCAATATTTGATGATTCAATATTCTTCTCTGCATGAAATATTTTCCTAACATAACATAATAATATATATGATTAAATCGCGCAAAGCTATTGTTCCTGAAACGTGCTGCGCATGTTTGAAGTTTATTTTATATAAATATTAAAATTAAATAAGCAGTAAAGATCTGCAAAATTATAACAAATGCCACTGCAAATGCTTGGTTATTCCTATTGCTAAAAATAATTTGAACAAATATCAATGGCTATCGTATGTGTTATGATGGTTATTTACTATTATATTATATTCAAATTATAATGGGCAAATAACATATTAATTTGCAAAAATTGATGACCAATTGGTTTTTCGAGGTTGCTGATTGGTATTATTTTTTCAGATGGTGTTAACTACTGAAAGATTAATCTTTCAATATTGTAAATATTACATTTTAAACATACATATATTATTAAAGGGAAATAGTATGTCCGCATTAAGACTATCAACGTCTTAAATTCATCGATAAAATGGCCTTTAACAGAGATAAGAGTAAGTCGTGCATTGTTAATGTATTTCTCTTATGTCCAGTTTGGACTTTGCTTTTACATCGAGTTATCATTTGGCAACTGGAAAGCTTTTTGCTGGCGCATACTCTACAGAGTTACAGTGGAATGTGATGTATGTAGATTCTAATGATTTAATTTCGTTTATGCGGTGCATTTAAGTAGCTTTATTAAAGCCCACTTGAACATAACGAATTTGTGTAGGACTGATCACTTTTATTTGTCGCGTTTGCATTAATGTTTAAACACGTTTAAACACGATGCGCCAGTTTGATACGGAACAAAGAATGGAATATAAACAGTTATTCGAATTTAAAAAAAACAACCCACAGAATCAACCTAATTATCTATCTTGCCTTTCCCCATGGGTGTATTTCTACGCATTTGGGAACATGTTTAAGAAATATCATTTGAGTTTGTTTTCATTTATTTATTATCAAATAACATGTGTTTCAATAATAACTAAGCGGACTGACTTACTTTAAGCATTTTTGCTTTAACACTAGATTGAAAATTGTATTGTACAAATGATAAATGTATATATAATAAAGTATTTTAAATAATAAATCTTAATGGAAAGTTACCTTCGTATCAACAATTGTTCGACTCATGTGTAGAATTTAACCAATAAGTTATTCAATCTTAAACATACGACCTCTTTGGTTTAACTTGAGCAGTTTCATGACTTCACTCAGAGACACCATTCAATATTGTAAATTCAATTAAAACAATGGCCGTATACAACTGATGCAACATGAAAATTAGATGTTAATAAATCACTCAGAATTGATTAAATATCATATATACAATAACATATATATAATGTAGCAAAATTGTATATTAGTTATGAGATGGCGTTGGAGCATGATAAGGACAATGCCACCTTAACGGTCAACCTTAATGTACTGACCGCTTTGACACTGACACTTAGCATCCACTAACATGCTATTCACCACTGACAAGCTCTAGACAGTTTTCCGTCGAGGATACCTGTCTAGATTGCAAACAAACGAGGCCAGATTGGATCAAATCAAATTATTCACAGCGGACGCCCTCAATAAAATGTATTCCATTGATATTCGAATTAATTTGCTGATATGACGATCAGTGGCGTTGGTAAAAACGGTGAATAAATCAGTAATATAGAAAACATGTCAGTAAATTTATATTAATAAATGAAAGCGCTGGAATTTTGATTTTGCACACGAACACATGTGCCATACAATCGTGTATGTACACGAATGAAATTAAATGCACACTTAATATAACCTACAGCATACCAAGTGTTAATTGTTATATGTCTATGCCATAACAAGCGTACCTTCTAAAAAATATATATCTTGAGGTATTATTATCTGGGTTATATAAAGTATCTATATGTTGCATTCGGGGTTATGATCGAATTTTATTTTACAAGTAAATATTTAAAAAATCCTGTTCTGACCACGAATGAACTACATACAACTATTTTATTATTTACTAACATCATTGAATTTTGTTTTTCATTTTATTTTTTAGTACAATTAGACAATGAACGTACGCGATAAACGCCTAAACGTTACACTTTTTGTATGTTAGGACGTCATAGATGATTCACACATTGTTATTATTACGTATGGTAGGAAAAGGATTTCATAATTTTGGCGTCGTTGCGGCTGATGCTTTTGATGTTTGTATTTTCATGGAATAAAAAAAAATATAATGACTATTTATTATAAACATATACTTACTTCTTCATACCTATTTAGTTTCAATTTGATATCTCTTTGAGTATGTAAGATATACACCGACGACATTCTAAATTTAAATTAAATGAAAGGTAATTTTCTGCACTGCACGTCCTTTCAACGAGAGTTACCTACATATTATTTTGTAAATCGATTTCTTACTTTCGGTTTTCAAGATCTCAAAAAACAACAACAACAAAACATGATTTATCTCTTAAAATAAGTGAACAGTAATTATTGTTCTTGTGTACCGCACGTCATGGTGATACCTATTTCAGTTATCAAGATATACTCATCGCAAAATACGGATATAACAATAAACGCTGGTAAATAATACTGATAATATTGAAGCAAGTGTGATGTCTCTTTTTTCACATTTCTGTAATGAGATCTCACTGCTCCGGACAAATTTAAAGAACCCACAATACAAGAAGATCAATACCGGTAACGCTAAAAAAAGGGGAGCAAGAGTTATGGTCATTGTGCACTGAACATCCCCAAAATGGTTTGTACCATCATCTCAAGCTTCAAAGTGATACCTCTTAAGTGTAAAAATGTACATTAAACATATACCAAGGGCAATTAATCTTAAAATGTTGAAACACGAGTAATGGTTCTTGTACACTTCAAATTATGTGAATACCGTCTAGCTTCCTTTTAAGTTTCATGTTGATACACCTTGGTTTTCAAGATACGCTAGTGACAAAATTCATATACACAACTAAACAAAAGACAATAACTCTTAAAATTGAAGATAAATGGTTAAGAATTATTGTGCACTGCATGTCCTCTCATTTTTGATACTCTTGGTAGTTTTCACGTTATTATACGGACAATCAATCCAACAGCCGGCGCCGGGGCCATTTTCCTATTTAAAAAGTCGTTGTGCTGGGTTATAAAAAAAGAGATCATGAAAGGCCCAAAGTCGCTCACCTGAGATAACAAGATATTATTGGGACAAATCTTCTGACCAAGTTTCATGAATATTTAAAAATAAATGTGGCCTCTAGAGTGTTAACAAGGTTTTACAATAGCCATATATAGGAAAAATGCCAGGCCCCTTGGCAACCATGTCTTTCAAGCAAACATAACAATTTTCAAACGCATTCCAGATATCATTGAGACCAATCTTCTGACCAAATTTCATGAAGATTGGACAATAAATTTGGCCTCTTGAGTGTTAACAAGGGTTTACCTAAGCCTTATTTAGCAATATAAGAAAAAATGCCCCTCCCCTGGTACCAATGTCTTTAAAGCAACCAAACCATTTTCAAACTCATCCAAGATATTATTGGGACAAATCGTCTGACCAAGTTTCATGATGATCGGACAATAAATGTGATTTCTAGAGTTTTAACTAGAGCCATATAAAGAAAAATGCCCGCCCCCGCGGCGGCCATTTTTTCGACTAACCGGCAACATTTTTTAGCTCGTCCAAGATATTATTGGGATGAATCTTCCGACCGAGTTTCATGAAGATCGGACTATAAAGGTTGCATCTGGAGTGTTAACAAGATTTTAGTGTAGCCATACAAGGAAAAATGTGGCCTCTAGAGTGTTTACAAGATTTTACTATAGCCATATATAGCCATATAAGGAAAATGCCCCGTCCCTTGGCAGCCATGTTTTTCAAGCAAACGTAACCATTTTCGAACTCATCCAAGATATCATTGAGACCAATATTTCGACCAAATTTCACGAAGAGTTCACAATAAATGTGGCCTCTAGAGTGTTAACAAGGCAAATGTTGACGCCGCACGACGCATGAGGCACGACGGACAAAAGGCGATCACAAAAGCTCACCATAAGCACATTGTGCTCAGGTGAGCTAAAAAAGAACGATCCTATTAAAAACATTCGGGACTTGCAGATTAATATAATCTCGTGCTGCGTAAATTTCTTAAGCCCCCTGTATTGCAGTAATGTCAATGATACTCGAATGATGGGTGACTCTTAAGAATTTGGTACTTTTCAATAATGAAACCTTTACATATAGAAACTTGTATCACCGCATGACTGCTTTGTCGAGCGACTGTGTGGGCCATTCCCGCAGTGCTAACAATTTGAAGATGAATTTATCGAATTAATCGCAGCGGACGAGCAAATACAAAATATGGATCATTGATGATCGGATTCAGTACTTAATCTATGTTCTATTGTGCTGTTATTGTAACGGATATTTCATCAATTATTTCCCTTAGAGCATGCTTAAAGTGGAATTCTCAATCAACATGACCGTAAGCTGTTCTTGTTTGCACCATTTACTGGAGAGAAAATGCTAATGTTCAAATGATCAAGATTATTAATAGCGCAATTGTAACAAACATGTTTCAAATTTGCAAGTAAAGTAACTTGTCACTTTCATCTTAAATTTTGAAGTCAACAAAATTTAGATACTAGCACATCCGTTTTAAATGTCCATTTCCACACATCGCCACACTGGCGTTATATTTTACTTATGCAATGTGCGTATTGCTTGAACTGAAGCGGATTGTGTTCCTTTCAAGAGTTCTCAAATGAAACAAAGAATGCCGTTATATATTCAGTATTATTGGCCGCTCTCTGAGAAAAGGGATCTCATGAATGTGCTTAAAGTGTCGTCCCAGATTAGCCTGTGCAGGCCACACAGGCTAATCAGGGACGACACTTTACGAACATTCATTAAATCCCTTTTTCTCAGAGCGCGGCCAATAATATCCCCTTTTCACAAAGCGGGGCCAAAGTATATTTGAGTTTTTTTTTCATTTAAATTGCATACACATATTTCATTCAGATTTGAATATATTGTTCAAAATCGCCTTCCGCTTCTGTGTTTTGTAACCGACAGTAAGTTGTTCAAATGTGGTATTTGAATTTCATCAAAGGGAGATGGGCACATCCCGTAATAAAATCAGGCGTAAGTAATGTTATAGCTCGTCTTTTCTGTTTGAGTTTCGTGACGGTAACACATTAATAAAATGCAGTTACTGTAAAATGTAAACTTTATTAAAATATATGAAAATGAATGCTAAAATATGGAAAGGTTTGTGTGGTCTTTTCTCTTCTGTTTGTGAGACTCAATGAAAGCCTCGGAAGACTTTAACTTGTTTAGATACGCTTCTAAAGAGGAAATCTTAGTTTTTATTTGTGTTGCAATAGTCTTGTCCCTGAAAAAATTGAATAATAATATAAAATGCTTACATTTGCGAAGACATTTAAGCCATGGAACCCGGGTCTAAAGCATGTGCGTAAAGTTTCGTCAAACACTTGCACGTATAGTGCGCAAAGGCTAATCAGGGTGTAGTGGATTTTTTTGTTTAAAGTATGAAATGTTGTCCCTGATAAGGCTGTGTTGACTGTGCGATACCTTACACACATGAGTTAAGCCTGGTTGTCCTTGTCCCATGGCGCGATTCATATAGTGATATTTCAATCAATGTTTGCGTCAAGGTTTACTCAAATCTTGAAAATTATGGGGTTTTTGTTTGTTTGTTTTTTGTTGTTGTTTTTTTTTAACATACATCACAATTACATCATGAATCTATATATTAACAAATATTACATAGTTCATCAGTTACATATATACTTGAGCATTGTTTACATTCACTTTTAATGCACACATAAGTTGTTCAGGTTACTAACAACAATACTGTGTTAGCATCCATGTTTTTATGCTTCATATCGTTACAAGAAAATAAATTGTTGAGATGATGCTGTAATTTTTTGTAGAGATTGAAAAAGGGGAGAAAATTAGTTAATTAAGGAATGGGAAAATAATTTAGAAAAAAAATCAAAAGACACGCTATGTTTGTGACTTTAGCGGAAAAACACACTGACTTTCTGTGCGCGAAAAATACGCACTTACTTTTTTTATAGTTATACGATTATCTTAAAAGAAGAAAAGGGAAAGGAGGCAGGAATAAACAAAACTAAAAGAGAAGTATCCTAAGAAAAACAAGGCTATAGGCAAGATTCTTTAAGGAGTTAATACAAAATTGTATTATCCATTTTTTATTGTGTTGATCACGTTTATCTTTTCTAAAGGCAATTTGCTTCTCTAATATAATGTTCGATCTTAGAGCGTTTTTGAAAATCTCGAAGTTTGGCTTTTCCGTTCTTGATTTAGTACTGAATATGTAAGAATTCATCAGAAATATTATATAATTTATTACTTGATTATTTGAGCCTCCTTTTGTGGTACCAAATAAAATATCATTTACATCTAGATCAATTTGTAATTGTTTGCTGAATAAGAACAATGTTAGCTCCCTCCATATGGGTTGTACAGAATTACATTCATATAAAACATGTATAATTGTTTCCTTAAAACTTGCGCAAAAGGTGCCTAGACTTGAATCTATTCATTTATATTGTCACGAGCCGAGCGGTAGCTGTGATTTTACTTCAATTTCTTTAACTATTCCATACTTGAAGCTTTTGTTCAAGTTTAACATATAACTAAAATGGACTCTGATAAACAGTAAACTAAGAATAACATTTTGCCTATTCAGTTGTTTTAAAATTGTCAAAAAAATACAAACTCAAGATTTATAACCTTTCTAAATTTTATTCAGTCATAACGAATAAATAAATAACAACTTTCAATATATATATTTCTTAACAGACAGATTAATTCTCTGACATTTACATTACAATACAGCAATATACATGTGTCATGTTAAGTATTTGCACTCTCTATTTTATAGTGTCCTAAAAAATGACAAATGCAGTTTAAATTATTTATAAAATTCAGTCTTAATTTTAATAGCTAAGTCTTATTATCCCCACGCTTTTTGAAAAAAAGGTGGGGATATTGTGGTGATCTCCGCCGTCCGTCCGTCTGTCCGTCCGTCTGTCCGTCTGTCCGTCCGTCCTGGCCACTATCTCCTCCTACACTAAAAGCACTAGAACCTTGAAATTTACACACATGGTAGCTATGAGCATATGTGCGACCCTGCACTATTTGGAATTTTGATCTGACCCCTGGGTCAAAAGTTATAGGGGTTGGGGTGGGGCCGCGTCAGAAATTATCACTCATTTTTTTAGGTTATTTTACATTTACTTCTTTATTTCTACACCGATTCACTTCAAATTGATACTGGACCTCACCTATGACAATACGGTCAATCTCAACCATGCATGGCCCCATTCCCAACCCTGGGGCGCCCCGCCCACATAGGCCACACCCACCAAAAATTTCCATTTACTATAATTTTTTCATTTCTACACGGATTCACTTCAAATTGATACTGAACTTTTGTTATGACATTAGGGTCAATCTCAACTATGCATGGCCCCAATCCCAACCCTGGGGCGCCCGCCCACATAGGCCACACCCACCAAAAAATTCCATTTACTATAATTTTTTCATTTCTACACGGATTCACTTCAAATTGATACTGAACTTCTCTTATGACATTAGGGTCAATCTCAACTATGCATGTTCCCATAACCAACCCTGGGGCCCCGCCCACATAGACCACACCCACCCAAAATTGCCTTTACTATAATTTCTTCATTTCTACACCGATTCACTTCAAATTGATATTGAACTTCTCTTATGACAATACAGTCAATCTCAACTATGCATGGCCCCATTACCAACCCTGGGGCGCCCCGCCCACATAGACCACACCCACCCAAAATTGCCTTTTACTATAATTTCTTCATTTCTACACCGATTCACTTCAAATTGATACTGAACCTCACTTATGACAATACGGTCAATCTCAACTATGCATGGCCCCATTACCAACCCTGGGGCGCCCTGCCCACATATGTCACACCCACCCAAAATTGCCTTTTACTATAACTTCTTCATTTCTACACCAATTCACTTCTAATTGATGATGAACTTCTCTTATGACAATACGGTCAATCTCAGCTATGCATGGCCCCATTACCAACCCTGGGGCACACCTAGGTCAAACATTCGGCGTGGGGATACGCGTCGGCCTCTGCCGCGCCATTTCTAGTTGAAAACTGTATTTAGAATTTGAGCGTTCTTGACACGGTAAATGTCACTCATATTAAAATGATATTTCTGAAGATATTACAATGAAACAGAACTCAAATACATATCAATTAAATAAATAAATCATTTATAAAGACAACTATTACCTTTTTAAACACTTTTTAAGAAGGAATATGAGTTTTAATCAAATTATTTCGTATGACTAACCTGTCAAAATACTGTAGTCAGTGTAAACTACCCAGAAGGCACTTATGTCAGCATCAGGAAATCAATTTCCTGTTTATCCAAAAATGGCTGCCATGTTAACAGACGCTAATACAATGAGACTTTTAAAAAGGATATTACAAATAATAAAGAAGCGCAAAAGGTAGGCATCGGCTGTTATCATCTCTAACTTCCACACAGCATCCAATAAAAGCATTAAATAACAGTGGCATAGACATTTAGATGCAAAACATAAACGGTGAAAATGAACAATGTACATGTTCATAAATACATGTTTTCATGAACAATCTAGGGCATGACCATATTTATACAAATATGCATAAGTGGGTAATATGAAATGGAGGATTTTGTATTGGAAATTGCGTAAATTATTATCTATGGTTGCTTTAAATGGTGTCAGATAAGCATGTTTCCAGTCAATGCTATGTTCATATGAGGACATTATTTGTTCCCATTTACTTTCTTGTTTGGTTTTATTTTCGTCTAAAGTTTGTTGTAGATTATACAAGTATTTACACACTTTTTAGTTGTTTGTACATTTTGTAGTAATGTGTTATTATAAAAGTTGACATTTCAGATAGTTTTTGTTTGCAAGCTATCGGAATACTTTGGATGAGTGTGTAATATTTAAGAAAATCTGTTGAGGGTAATTCATAAAGGGTTTTAAATGCTTCAAATGTATAATAGTTTTTTTGACCTAAAGCCATATATGTGTTATAAAAACTTTATTCCCTTATTACACCAGTTAAGGTAAAAAAGGTATTTTGGTTATTTTCTATTTTTGAGTTATTCCATATAATCGTTTTATTTACATGCCTTGCTTTTTCATTTGATTTAATCGTGTTCCAAGACAAAATAACATCTCTGAGGAATACATTTTTAAAGTTTGAAAAAATATGTTTGTCATTAAGTGAACATTCAAATACAAGATTTCCACCATATTTATCGAGTTCGTTTATAGAAATTTTCTCACTGCCCTGTATTGTTCATATCAGTTAATCTTTTTACCCAACTGGCCTTATTTTCATGTATAAGGGCACTATTATCAGTGAGTTATAGACCTCCCTGTTCTATTGGTTTAACAAGAGTTGTTCTTTTTATTTTTTCAGGTTTACAATTCAACACGAATTGGAATATAGATGCATACATGTTTTTTATTATATCATGATAAGGGGTTGGAAGTGCTGACAATGTATACATAATTTTTGGTAGGGCAAAACTGTGACTTGTCCAAGAAGTGTTAATTTTCTGTGTTGCCACTGTTTTAAACAATTTGTAAAGGCTTGTAATTTTGGTTGAAAGTTGTTGTTTATATCGAGATTTTCATCATTTTTAAATAAAGGCAAGTGTTTTGGCTTCTTCAGAGGTCCAAGAAAAATGTTTGTATTTATCAAATTAAATGTGTGTATTTTTTAGTGAACCTACGCGCATTACTATGGATTTTTGTGTATTAAGTTTGAGTCCAGATATCTCAATGAATTATTGAATGGTATCTATCAGTGCTGAGAACGAATTGGGTGTTCCATCTGTCAGATACATTGTATCATCTGCGAAAAGCGCTTGCTTGATTTCTTGTTCTTTTATTTTTATTCCATGTATATCTGCATTTTTTTCAATACAGTTCGACAATATTTCTATGCTTAATATAAAAAGTGTTGTTGACAATTGACAGCCTTGTTTTACTCCTCTTCGAATAGAGATTGGTTCAGATAAATGTCCGTTATTTATGATTATGGTTCTTATGTGCGTGTAAAATAATGTAATCCATTGTATGAGCCAAAATTAAAATATTTAAGGCTTTTTAACATGAAATCATGATCTAAACTGTCAAATGCCTTTTCATAGCAAAGAAAAGTAGACCTGGCTTGTTATTGTTATTAAGATTAAGTGTATAGTTTCAAAAATTGTTTTGACGTTTTCGCCGATAAATCTGCCTTTAATGAATCCAGTTTGTCTTGATTCAACAATAGATGAAATAACTGGGTTTATTCTGTTTGCTATTGTTTTTGTCGCAATTGTATAATCAACGTTTAATAAACTTAAGGGTCTCCAATTATCAAGTGAATCAAGATTCTTCCCTGTTTTGGGAATCAGTGTAAGAATACTTTGTTTTTGAAGTTGAGTTAATTGTCCATTTACAAAGGAATGGTTTATAGAATTAATATAATATGTTTTGATTACTTCCCAAAATACTTTTTAAAATTCTGCTGACAAACCGTCTGAGCCAGGACTTTTATTGTTATCCATCTCTTTTAAAGCGTTCAAACATTCATATTCTGTGAGCAAGCCTTCACATGATAGTTCCTCGTTTTCTGTGAGTTTTTTTATATTTAAAGTAAAAAAATGTGAATTATTAAGAGTATTTATATCAGTGTATTTTTTCTTGCTATAAAGGTTTGCGTAAAAGTTTTTTTGTTCATTCAATATTGAGTTTGTGTATGTGACTTCAATGATATTTATTGTTAACGTATGAATGGTTTACTTTTGTAATGTCTTTTTTCAAGATTTGCAAAGTATTTGGGTTTTTTCTCAGTATGCTCAACGTGTATAGCTCTTGCTCTTACTAACATGCCATTTATTTTCTCATCTATAATTTGTTCGTACTCTATTTTTGTTTCTTTAATTAATGTTAGTATTGTTTCGTCATTGTTAGTGTCCTTATTTAATTTGTTCCCTAGTAAATCTAATTTGTCAATAAGATTTTTTTTTCTGGTTTTGTTGTTTTTGTCATTGAACAGAATTTTATACTTATGTTTTTACAGTTCCTTTTATAGGTTCCCACAAGGTATTTGGGTTACAGTTTCTGTTGTTTTCTACAACGCTATTAATTTCTTGCTTAATTTGATTCTAATAATCTTCATTTAAAAGCATTGCATTGTTTAGTTTAAAGTAACCAGGTCCTTTTTGTTGTATTCTATGTCTATAATAATTTCATTCAAAGAGTGGTCGGTTTTGTATCCTGGTTTTATTTTTGCGATATTAATTATGTTACATATATTTTTTTAGATTAAGTAGTAATCCAGCCTACAAATAATGTCTGGTTGTCCACTTGCATTCCAAGTGTAGCATTTTGTCTCTGGATGAAGTGCTCGCCAAATGTCCATCAAATCGCATGCTTCAAGAATAAAGTTATTTTTTTTCCTGCTATTTATGTGTGTATCCTTTTTCCGTTCTTTTTGTCTAGGTTTGGATTTAGTATGGTATTAAAGTCACCTCCTATTATATAATTTATATCCATGTTTTGCAGAAGATGTATTTCTAGTTTATCAAACAAGCATGATTCATCTTTGTTTGGCCCATATATATTAATAAAAGTGATTATTTGATTATTTATAATAACATCAAGTGTACATAATCTCCCAGGTATTAATTATTTAAAATCTCCTATACTAATATTATCTTTATTTTTAATTAAAATTCCTAAATCTTCACTGTTTGATTTATTCCCTCTGTAAAAACTTATTCCATTCCAGTCTGATTGCCATTTGTTTTTTGTTAGCTCACAGACATGTGTTTCTTGAAATAAACACACTGAGTAATTATTTTCTTCAAAACATTTGAATACATTTTGCCTCTTATTATCATTATTTAGACCTCTTACATTCAGAGAACATATTTTTTCATTCATTTTTATCTTTAAAATATTTTATGTTTATGGCTAAATTGCAATGTAATGAATATTGCCTATTAAAGTTATAAAAAATCATACTGATATCCTGTTTGTCTGTGTTGGAAATTTGCTTTAATTTCCTACTGGTTTAGAAAAAAATTAATTTATGTTTTTAACATCTAAGGAACATAAATAGATATATATATGTGCAAAACAACACAACAATAAAAATACAGACCAAAATGGGTACATAAAATCATATACAAATAGCACAACGGTAAGTATTCACATTAAAAAGAGAGTATACATACAGGTAGATATGATTATGGGTACACCCGCACAAAACAATAACTATACAGACAGTGAGGGCCATATACATGCATTTATAGTTACAACAAAAGTAAAAGTACAAACGAATGCAAAAGCAGGCATTCAAACTAATACTGCGCATGTACATTTGACAACGCCGATTTCATAGTTCAACGGACCATGTTTATAATTGATAACTTAAACCTACGACTTCACCGTGTTCTTACAGTTACTTCATTATATGTTAGATATTCGATTCCATATGCCCTTCGATACCATATAAAATAGCCTGTTTAAATCACATTATATAATACAGCATGTTCCTAAAATAGTTAAGCCACCTAGCTAGTGCAATATACATAGGCACCTTAATAATATATTATATATTATTAAAAGTTTCACCAGCTTTACAAACATGTTCCAAGAATATTTAAGTTACCTAGTTAGTGCAATATACATAAATGTGTTAACCTTATATATATATATTACTTTAAGTTAAACTTTGTTCAACTCGTTATCAATGGTATATTAAGTTATCTAGCTAGTGCAATATACATAAACATGGTAACATCATATTATATATTATTTAACGTTTCAGCGTTTTAACAAACTTGTTCTAAAAATGTCTAAGTTACCTAGCTAAACATACAAATGTTAACGTCATTTATTACTACTAAATATCAATAAGTTTAATGTAATTTGCGATAAAAAAATCCCGGACTTGGCCGTTACTGTTGTCGCAGGTAACTCATTTTCTACTGTTTAAGTTGTCAAATAAGGACACGTTCATGATTAAACACGCAGGAAACTTAGATATACAAATATGGTACAGTCTTTATAACATGTAAAATCAGTATAATCAAAAAGGGGGTACTGATTACTATTTTTACGTCATTTCCTTTAAAAAGTGTAAGATGAAAAAACCCTTATATTTTAAAAGAGTTTCTATTAAGGATAGTGGTTAACTATGGTTTTACTGGCCTGTTAATAAGGCAAGTTTATTTCAAAGAACAAATGTATTTTTAATCTGTGTACACTGAGTAAAACACGTATTTATTTATTTAAGATATTCATATATAGATTATATGTATGTATGATATATTTAAGAAATAATATTTTTCTATGATGGTTTGTTTTCGAATAACCCACAGTAAGGAGTATAGATGCGTAGGAATTAAATCACGAGTGCGGAGCAGCTTTAAATAATTATAATTATAATTTTATGTCCAGTATTTTATTTTAAACTATACAACTTTTCATTTCTATAACAAATTCCCAATACTGAGGCTGAAAAACTTCTAAAACATTTTAAATTTTGTTATCCACAAAAACACAACATGCCATTCAAGGGAGATAACTCAGATTTTAATATTATTGGTGATGCAAATCAACTATGCAATATAGGGAATACATTTTATATAAAACTATTGAATTACTAACAGAAATATTTCGTTGTAAGAAGGCCATCTGATAAACGCAAAACCTCTGTTTTATGAAAAAATAAATTTATTATTTTCTTAATTGTAATGTATGATCATTTTATTTGTTAGCTTCACTCATGTCAAACAAAAAACCGTGACACAACTGATCAATTGATTAAAATATAAGGAAAAAAACATGCATACATTTTGAAATATGTACAATTATGTAAATCTGTGAATAGTGCATTGTTTAGTAGTAATCTAACGACTTTGATCAGTACATGTTTACCTTACACAACAATTGCTTTATTACTAAAAAACGTAAATTCTTATTTAAAATAAATAACATACATACATATAATTTATATATACTGACTTGTTTTCATTTTTGTTAAGTGATTGTTTCAACTTCACAAGCTCCTTTTCCACCGTCTTCATTTCCTCGCTGGTTTTCAGATTCTGACAAAAGATTAATAAAATAATACAGGCCGGATCCCATAATTATTTACATGTACACATGATGTTCCACCGTGTTAATTATACACATATATGAACATCGTTATTATTTCCATTACCTTCAAGTAAGTGTAATCAAACTAGGTATCTTGCATAATTGCCATACAGCAAATAAACACAAAACTAACTTCCTGAGCAAAGAAGTATATAGCTTAACATATTGTAAAACTCTAAGCGTAACGAGACCTATCATTTTGAAATTTATTTTAAAAAAGTTATCAAACAAATAATGACATTATTTCATTATGAGGACTAACAGTTTTAAGGCTGAATTAAATTTAAAAACAGTGATAATTTATAGCAAGTTGTATGAAAATATATCGAGGCTTCTGATAATACCTATATTTAACCTTTGACATTGAGCTGTCACTTTGACCTTTTTGTCATCATGATCACGTTCCATGCTTTTTGTAAATAAGTCCATTCTTGACAAGGTCATGCTCCGGACAAACGTTTAAATAAAAATTTACATTGTTTGGCAACTGACCTTGACTTTTGACCTTGACCTTGAAACTAGCGACCCAGTTCATGCGCGCGACTCTCAGTCTTATCATACTGATAACTAAAGGTTAGTAATATGAAAATGAACTTCTGTTGTTTACAATACCAACATTTGACACTTCACCTTGAATTATGACTATTTTCTTTGGCCACTTATTGAACTGATTCTTCCAGGTGACGATTCATCAGCACGCATATCACTTACTAGTATGTCAAGTACTGTATAAATATTTTCATTTTGGACAAAGTAATGCTCCGGACATTAATTAAATGTGACCTTTGATGTAAAATTTGCTCCGGCCAAATATTTACCGAAGCCCGTCCGCCAGCATAGATGTTCCCATAATACAGGCAATATTTTATACAGGAGAATACAGAAAAATAAATACAGATATAAAAGGCATTGCAGCAGTTTTAGTGATTTTTCCCAAAATAATGTATGTTGTATACTTTGTCTTTAGACACACACAAATATGAGGAAATTGAAATAGAACATTGGGCTTGTGGCCATGTAAGAATCCGTTAGACTCTGAACTGAGTATATTGTAGAAAATTCCACCCCCTCCCTTCGTTCATTGCAATAAAGCAATTACTTATAAACCATGCTATCTAATTGTATAATTGAGATTTATAGTTTTTACCAACAAAGTCTTCAGCATATCAAATTACACCAATGCATATTAAATAAGCAAAGGTTCAACAGGTCTTAAATGTAAGTGTTGTGGTTGTTATATAAACAAAAGCTCCAAACACATGGTCAATATATCTCGCTGCATAACCACAATACCTGTTGAAGAGGAAAGAATGTCTACTTCAATAATGTCAATAATGAAGAAAATCGTTTCCCCATGATAAATGAACAATGGGTCCGACTGTTTCTCCATAGATTATTAATTCAAATTCAATTGATTATATTTCAGAATATAAAAGGAATCCGATTTGCTCTTCCAATTTAAACTAAGTTACTTCGTTGATTAGCATCTTATAACAATCAGAATTTTACCAACCCTGGGGCAAAAGCTGAATGGGCACTGGTTCTACCCGGCCCTCGCCCCTACAGCCAAGCCCCTGTCCCGGCACATAACGCATCTTCTGTAGCAGACGACTGCCTATACCCTGAAAGACATTTAAAGTATCAGTTAAATTCAAATATGTTTCTCAACGATGTGTGAAGCAGGCGGCAGCCAATTTCCTGCGAACGATTAGTTCAAAATAATATATGTCACCCTCTGGGAAAACTAGATTTACTGCATGTGCGTTAAGTGTCATCCCAGATAGGCCGGTGCAATCCGCACATGTTAATCATGGACGACACTTTCCGCTTTTATTGCATTTTAATTCAAAGGAAGACCCTTTAAAGCAAAAATCTAGTTTAGACGGAAAGTGTGAGCCCTGATAAGCCTCTGCAGCTTGCGCTGGCTTCTGGCACGGTACTTTATGCATATGCATTAAACCCAGCAATTACTAATTTTTAGAGATTCTAAACTTCAGCATTTGTAAAGTTATTCTCCAAATTGTGTCGGTCGCTAATTTCCATTAATCACCAACTTTTTTTAAAATAAAAATCAATTTCTTACTTTCAATAATACTCTGCAAGAAATATGTCACAGACACAAAAATAATGGCTTGCACTTCAACATAGTATAAACAATATACTACGTTATGTTGATTATACTATGTTAGAGTGCAAGATGTTAAGATAATCGCGCAATATGTAAAATAACGTCTTGTTCTTATTAATAAACACCGTATCTATAAAGTATCATATTACTCAGCAGAAACAAAACAAAGAAAGCATATGCAGTGTGACAGACAAACTGACCCACCAAATAAGCAACTAAACAAGTGAGTATACTAGGTATACCCCACAAACTTTGTATAATGAACAATTAACAAATATTCAATATTTTCACTAAAAAGGGCTTAACATAGAATAATCACAAAAACATATGGTGTTGTATGCGAAAGTAATTATGTTTCATTAACACAATTGGAACTTAACAAAATGTTTGACCTTATATGCAAAATCACAATTTTAGTTATTTAAGTACTCTCAACAAAGGCCCATTTAATTTATATTAAAGACATCAACATATCAACCCTGTGGTCATTTTACTCCTGGTTCCAACAAACTATTGAAGGCAATGTGTGTATTTGATCCTCCTTCTGATCTAACAAAACTGGACTTCATGCATGAGCGTAAAGTGTTGTTCCAGATCAGCCCGTGCAGTATGCACAGGCTTATCAGGAACAACACATTTGTTGTTGTTTTTATATTTTGTGTATAAAGGAATTCTTTTCTGAGCACAAATCCAGTAATAGTGGAAAGTGTTGTCCTTGTTTAGCCCGTACAGACTACAAAGGCTTATTTTTGACGTCATTTTACGCACATGCATTACGCCAATTTTTCCAAGTCCATGGTTCTATTGTCAACCTTTAAGCTATCCCAACACCTGAGTGTGCTCCTCCCACCTTCCAAGATCGCCCAGTGCGTGACTCGATGGTTTCTATAGAAACATAGGAAGTGCGATCAATGGGAAGAACCTCCGTCATGTCATCATATGTTCCTTCCTTAGAGGAGGACGATAGCTTATCTGACATGTCTGGCAACAAGAAACAGTATGTAAGGTATGTGTATATTTCTTTTCTGTGGTTGAAAGGGAAAGACCCGAGTTGAAACACAATAATTCTCTGTTTTAAACTGTGAAATATAATGGTTCAAATTATCGATACTGTTTTAGTGTGAGATGTCGTCGTTTTGGACGTCATGCTGGCATTATTTCAGTTTAACTTGCCGTTGAACGCTGTTTTAAAGGTAAATTAATGGTGGAAAGTGCACCAACACCGAAACCAATACCCTATGCGCATATATATCTCTCAACTCGTTTATGTTCAGTTATTTTAAAGTATACATAATGCATCAATTATTTACTTGTAAGAAGTGTTATCAATATGTATAACCAACTCTTGAAAAAAAAATCATATCAGCATGTAGATACATTAATGTTTAATAATCGTATTATCCGAGAATCAGTGTTGGAATGGTATCAAGTTGACTGTTCATTTCCTTGCATATTGTGCATGTTTATTTATAGTTTTGCTGATTGATAATTTCTCAGCAAAAAAACAACATGGAAAATATAAAGGGTTTTACGCATTTTAAAATAATGTCACTCTTTAAAGTGTTGGTGTCACGGTAACCAACTGTATGCCATATAAAAGTGTACTCGCAATAATTTTTTAAAGAATAACAAAAGACTGTTCTAAAACAAATTCAGTATCAGAACACACAATTACCGGATAATGGAACCACACCCTCCCAGGGCAGGGTCACTGGGTCATCCTGGTAACTATCGAATGTTACCGTGACCCCTGAGTCATGAAGGTCAACGACCGTGGCCTTGTACCAAAGGTCGTCGTGGAACCTTGCCAGACACTTGCTCTCAAGCTTCAATTCACTAACAATAAATAAATAAGCCATGCTCTGAGAAAACTGGGCTTAATGCATACGCCTAAAGTGTCCTCTTGGATTAGCCAGTGCAGTTACCACCGGCTAATCATGAACGACACTTTCCGCCTGAACGGGGCTTTAGCTCAAAAGACACTTCCTTAACACGAAAAATGAAGCTTCATGCATGCTCTAAATGTGCCGTCCAAAATTAGCATGTGCAGTCCACACAGGCTGAAAAGCGGAGGATACTTCCTTCTGTTATGGAATTTGTCGTTTAAAGGAAGTTTGCGTAAATCTTGTTTCGGCGAAAAGTATCATCCCCAAAACTGGAACGATACTTTTCATTCATGCATAAGACCCCATTTTATCAGAGCGAGGATCAATTTAATTATTTTTATAATGACAGGCCTTCCCATTTCGTTCGAATATGAACAAATATGAAATAAATGAAATGTTAGATGGCATATTTGAAGCAAAGTATGAGTTGGGTTGACTTAATAAAGATTTATTTTAAGTATTACCAAATATGCGACCATTTTTGCATTTTTCCAGTATTATGCATGCTTTTTTCCATCTGATTAAATTATAAAATAATGTGCTTCTATTTAAATTGAATTGTTTACGCAAGCCATTCTTGAGAAACATATACCTTTGGATATCAATATTATATGAGCATCGCTCTGTGAAAAGCGGGTTAAATGCATGTGCATAAAGTGTCATCCCAGATTAGCCTGTGCAAACTGAGGTAAAGTATCATCCCAGATTAGCCTGTGCAAACTGTGGATAAAGTGTCATCCCAGATTAGCCTGTGCAAACTAAGGGTAAAGTATCATCCCAGATTAGCCTGTGCAAACTGAGGGTAAAGTATCATCCATGATTAGCCTGTGCAAACTGAGGGTAAATTATCATCCCAGATTAGCCTGTGCAAACTGAGGGTACAGGCTAATCAGAGAAAACACTTTTTCAGCCTAAACTAGATTTTTGCTAAGGAGATACTTTATTGAAACGAACAATATCATAAAAGCGGAAAGCGTCTTCCCTGATTAGCCTATGTATACTGCACAGGCTTATCTGGGACGACACTTTATGCACATGCATTAAACCCCCTTTTCACAGAGCACGGCCCAATTATGTAAAGTTTCATGGTCACTTTTGTAAAAAAATGTTTGTTATTTAGTTTCACATCATTTAGTATGATAATGAAATGTTCAGTGAAGTTTTATTCTTAAGTTAGTAAACAGCAGCTTTGGCATTATGAATTATATAGTATTGGTTTTAAATTGTTTTACAAGGAAATGTTCAGGTGTGTTTTCCCTTTATGTTTTGTTATATATATATATAGTATAGTTTTGGAAAAAACTTCTTTAACTGATCATCTGCAGGGTGTTTATTATGGGCGAATGTCAATGCACACACAACTGATGATTTGTGTCATTTTACTCACGAAAGTTGGGGAGAATTTAGAAATATAACTGCAATTTTCAGCTAAATGTTGTATTTACTAAAACTATTTATAATCTTGGTATGGTCTTGTGTTGTGAGGTAGAGCCAGAATACCCTGAACGAAACACCACCAATCCGGTAGAGTTACCAACAACATCACATGCTTCCGGGAATGTGAAATGAATCAACCCTGATTATTGGCAATCAATTATTCGGTTTTACTTTTCACTCGATTGAGGAGGATGCGTAGAATGATTGTGTTGGGATGATTCGTGGGGCTGATGGTGCGGTAATTATTGCATAACTTGCGAATGTCCTTTTTCGGTAGGGAAATAAAACCAGTGACTGAGTCCACTCCATGGGCCACTTCTCATTCCAGATGCATAGTGCCGTTGTTGCAATCGTTTTTTCTCATCCGTGCTTTATAAACTCAGCAGGGAAGTTGTCCACTACCGGAGCATATCATGCTTAAGAAACGCGCTGCCTGCACTTCCACTCTTAAGTATGGACGGACTTTCGTCATTCTGTTCTGATCTAAAGGAGACTTGATTCTGGTTGAAGCGGGTAGTTGTAGAGGTCACTGCAGTATTAAGTTCACCTGTGTAGGAACTCTCGGTCAGGAGATTCCTGTCAGCGTCTTCTATAACACTGGCCTTAGGCTGACTGGTTTTCGTGAGGATATTGATGGTGCTACATTCTTACTGCTTCCTGTGATGATGTGATCATCGATTTTGATGCATAACTCCTTAATCCACACCTCCTTGTCAACTTTCATCTTCTACTTCACTTACCTGTTTGCTCTGTGGTAATTTGCCATAAAGTCCAGACTGGTGTACTTCTCATGACTCAGGTCTCTTCTTGTGCCACAAAGGTCCACGACTTCAGTCGTGACCCATGGTTTGTTTTTCCTTCCGTCTCCAACAAACTTCTTCGGCCGATGACAAGATGAGATTTTTGATGTTGTTGGTTATATAACTTTTGTAATTTATTAAGACATTTTTCACACTCGAACGCCACAGGCCGGTTTTTCTTGATAACCCCTCGAATAAACTGCAGTATCTGTTACCATTTATTGTATCGGTTTCACGTGGACAAATATACATACCTATATGGTTTTCTTTGAAGTCGTTAACCTCGAACAATTTTACTGTCATGCAAAAGCCGCAGTCCAACATTTAAAGTTTGTGTAAACTCTCAGTTTAAACAATCTAATACAAGGCCAAAGCTGATATATATGAGGACATCATCAAGCGACTGTTGGCAACAGGAATATATCCAGCTTAATTTGAGTACGTTGACAGCTTGACAGGAACTTCTCGAACATGTTTGAATTTAGTTTATTTACTTTTTAATCATTTTAAAAATGGTCGTTCCATGTAAGAAAACTAGAATTTAACACAATCTTGAACAAGGGCAACGGTATATTGTATAGATGCTAACATCATAAAATTACGGTTGGCATGGAAAAATATCCAGCTAATAAGAGAACGTTGATAGTGGGACGGGAGTTTCTCGGATATGTTAATGTTAAATTACTTTAAATAATTTAAAACGTCCAATGTAAGAAATATATTTGGTAAACGGTAAGACATCAAACTATGTGAGTGTAAAATAACTTTCATATTGGAAATTAATGATTACAGGAAAGTTGTGTATTACACAATATTATGTTTTCAAAATCGACATAACATTTCAATTTAATTTGGTAAAAGCGAACGCGTTCGTGTCTGTTTTATTAAATAATCGAGCACAGACGCAGTGTATGAAGTCGATCCAATTTGGCGAAAAAATGCGTCTTATAGCGTTCATAATAGCGTTGCGCATTTAAACTATTAATATACTCGTGACTGGCCGAGTGATATAAACTTTATTAGCCTCGTAATCGCATAAATATAATGGTGATAACAAAACCAATAGGCAAAGCAAAAGTACGAAGTATTTATATGAGTTTGAATTATCTTACTTGAAAATCAAATTTGAAATTGAAGAAAACACAACCAGTCTTAAAGCGTGCTTGTTGCCTTAAGTGCATCTACAATATTAGGTAAACATTGAATTCAGATGATACTGTAACCAAGAACAATGTTTGGTCAATGTATGTTTGAAATGAGTGACATATCTGAAAATAAAAAAACTGTGTTGCAACATTGAAAGGAAACATTTTGCGTATACCTTCCCTTAAAATATTGGTACCAAAGTAATTCTGATAAAATATGTCATTACTTTCAATTCAAATTTAAGATTTAAAAGTGTTATGATAAAATGGTTGATCAATTCGGCCTTTTAGCATCGTATGTCAGTTATCATGTACTTACAAAGTAATGAAAATCTGGCTAAGATAGCGTTTTATTTTTTTATATTGAGCGAGATTATAACTGTCATTATGAAGAGATAACATTTCGAATTAATGCTGTGATATCTGCCTGAGTCTTAATCGCCGCTACACTTGGAATCCGGAGGCAAAAAGAAAATTAACGAAAATAGTTTGGTCAAACTACATACCCTATTTTTTGGTGATGCTAGTCGCAACAAAAATGTTTGTTATTTTCCTGAACGAAATGAGATAGAATGAATATATTTCCTTTCATCAACTTCCTTCTTTTGGTTTATGTGTGTAGATTAACCGTAACGTGTACCTGTTGTTCCAGCTAGTAGCATATCTGAACATAATAGGACAGACCACCTATGTGTTATCTAGGACGTTTTCAAGACGCATCTAAATCAGTTTGTTGTTTTTTTTTGGTTTTTTTTTAAGTTTCGAATTCTCCTTCTGCTTTTGCTTTAGAGCACATATTTTGTCATCGTAACGTTATCTTCCAATTGATATGGTTTTCAATCACTCACATATCACCTTCAGATAAGAGTTGGGCAAATTATGCAAACTAGCGTGATCACAAGTAGCGAAATAGTCATCGTCAATCGACATGCATTCTTCTTTACTGATCGTGTGTCTTTGCTGCTGCTTTGGTAATAGAGGGAAATCAGCAACAAACAATTATTATAACAAATGTAATATTTTTGTGTTCTCATAGGCAGTGGAATAAAAAAGAAAGTTCAGTGGGACAGATTTTTATTTCAATTACAGCGCTGGATAACTCGTTGACACTTTTAAAATACTCAATATCAAAAAAATAAAAAAAATAACATTATTGCTGGTGTTGTCACATTTAATATGGTCACCGTATAGGGAGCTAATTTACAGATTTTACCTTTCATGTAAAAAATGAGTGTCTCCGTTGCCATGAATGATATAACACATCAAAACGCCAGAACTAAACAACACCCTCTCTTAAAATGTTTTTTTTTATTTCCGCTACTATAGCATGGTGTACTATATATGTAAGGTTGTTATGATTCCACAACCGAAATAGCGTTATTGTCGCATGTTTTAAACTTGTTTCACCTCATGCTTTGTCTATTTAAATGAAGACTAGCGGAGGCTTCTTCTTATTGTAATGATGGCACCATCTGCTACAGCGGAACCAACTGCTGTCGAGATTCTATCTATTCTAACTCCTACTACTGCTGTGAAAACGTGACATCCGCACCAGAATCATGGTACGTTTTTAGATTAAGTTGTCACTATATTTGACGCTACGTCGGTCAAAACGTTCTACTAGTATTGACATAAAAATGTATCATATTAAAAAATAAGCTTAAGTTTTAACCAAAATGGTCGTATCGATATCCGATCGATTAAGCTTTTGTCTACATGGTCATGAATCGCATTAAAAAATGAAAACAACTAAATAAAGAACACTAAAGTAATGTATTTGTGTAGTTTAAGAATATCTATATGGCGTCTATCGTGTTTTTGGTTGACGTCGGATGGTTGTTTTCAACACCAATTTACATTTATCGATTCAGGAGTACTGGAGGCATAGCAGGCGGAGTCGGCGGTCTGACGATATTGTTTATTTTTATTGGCGCGTACTGTCGTACACGATATCATATTCGTGCGGTAGTGGTACGGAAAGCCGCTGCGAACCCTAGCATCGCCGTCATATCTAACACGCAAGGTATGTGCACATGGTGATCGTGTATTACCATTTATACGTTCACATTTTACTTGTCCGAGTTAATGCTTAGCCGAATAAAACTAAATCGCAACTTTAGTATCACAAAGTCCTTGTTTCTCTTTATTGCATATTCGGCTTGCCCCTCGCAATTCTTAGGTGATGTTTTACATGAGATATGCGATGATTATCATTGCCAGTATATGGACTGTTTGTGTGTTCAACCCAGTAAATGTGTTCTACAATTGCAAATGCTTATTGTAAACAGTAATGGTTTTATAGAGATGTCAAGTATGATGCCTCAACCGATGCCATACGTCCCGTATCCAGGGCCACCCGCTCCGTATGCCGGGCAACCTGGTCCGTATCCCGGGCAACCTGGTCCGTATCCCGGGCAGCACGCCCAATATCGAGAACAACCAGGCGCAAACCAACAATCCCCGCCTCAGTATTCACCTACGTAACGCGTCTGCAGGTGCGAGAGTCAGGAAAGTAGACGATAATATTGTGCAATGGCGCTACAATGCAGGATCACAATGTTAGTGATATGTCGTACACACTTGGGAATATGGTCTTGTTTAAATGACGTTTATGTTAAATAAACATATGTAATAACTAAACAGGAAAACTTAGAGGACGGTACTGTCATGCTTTATTGTCAAGTTATGTGTATCAAACATGTTCCTTTCTTGATGTTACTTTAACTTGATTGCGTTCATTCATTCCAAAGTTCCACCACTATGTTAACATTTGTATAAACAGTTTATGTTGTACGTTATACATTCATGAACAGGCATTTACAAGATAGTATGTTAGTGTTGGTAGATGTTGAAATACAAAAAAAGTTGTACGGGTTTATATTTAGCATGTGTTGTGTAATGGTATATTTAAAAATTAAATAAATGCCTCTTTCTGATTTGAGGTGCTTCTGTGCGAAATATGTTTTCGTTTGAGTTACTAAAGTAGAATGGGCATTATGCTTTTTTGAATGTACCGTTACTATATCATGTATAACCGTACATTAAGCCTGGTACCTTGGTCGTACCGACATGACACGCCAGTTGTGATCTTCGATACTCTCGTTTTTGTTTTATTTTTGTCATGGTGCAAACATAACTTGTGTAATTAAGTAAGGCCTATTTCAAACACGACCACAACAGGCCGGTGTTCTTTGATAACCCATCGAATATACTGCAGTATCTGTTACCATTTATTTGATCAATTTTACGATATTGATATAACGTTATGGTTTTCGTGGTAGTCGTTTTATATGTCATTTAAAAGCCGCAGTCCAAAATAAAAAAGTTTGTGTCAACTCGCACTTTAAAACAATCTGGTACAAGGCCAAAGTTGAATGGTATGTATGCTGAGGGGCATGATAAAGATAATTGTTCAAGGGGGAAATATCCATTTAAATATGAGATGGTTAAAATATGTTAATGATATGTTTATGTTAAATTACCTAAAATACTTTTAAAAGTCAAATGTAAGAAATATATTTTGTAAATGGTAATACATCAAACGACGAGAGCGTTAACTTAGTTTCATAAGAATATTTAATAAATTGAAGCATTTGTTTCAATATAAAATAACAAGTTATTTGAAAAAGAAGTTGATCTGTTTTGTCATTTTTACAATAGGAAACTTATTTACCTCATTGACATAATGAAATAGTGGCTATACAAGCCATCGTGAAGTCTTTCTTTTGAGATTTTCTGACTCCATGATAATCTTTTGTAAATTAATGTAGTGATAAGATACAAAGTTATACACAATCATATGTTTTCAAAAACGCCATAACTTTTTTGGAGGATTGAAGTGCTGTATCAAGTGGAAGTTTTGTGATATATAACTTAAGGACCACGTGATAGCATAATTAGGGTGATCACAAATAGACAAAGCCAAAGTACGAAGTATTTGTAAGAAGTTTGAACCATCTTACTTCAAAAAGACAATTTTTTAATTGCATAAATCACTTCTGATATGAAGTCATGCTTTTTTGCCTTTAAATTTATACAATATTGTGTAAACCTAAAATATGAGCGAAACAGAAACCAAGCACAATGATTGGTCAATGTATGTTTGTATGTTTAAAATGAGTGACAAACCTGATTATGTGTAGACGTGTGTGGTAGAAATTAGTGTTTTGAACATTCACAACGTTTGAACAATTAACTTTGTTCCCAAAACAGAACATGTGTGTTTTACAACAACTTATAAATAATGTCGCATAGAATCAAGAAGAAATAACTACTCACGTCCTTATAATGATCCGCTATCAAAAAAGAGCAAATCAACAACAAAAAATGATTACTTGTTCACAACCGTGTTTATACACAATAACCTTGTTTTATTTATTAACGTGGAAGCCAACGAAACGACAAAAGTGGAGACAGAATCAATCTACGTTTTATAACTTTTTTGTGCAGTTTATTCTATTTGCAAAAGTTTATTTTTAACTTTTTGATTCATTTGAGCATAGTTTGCAGTATGCCATTTTATTTTATGCTTTCCGGTGGTTTATAGAGAAATATCAGTGAAATAAAAGTGGTATTTCACTGTTTCAAACAGTGAAACATAACAGTGAAAAATATCGTTATTTTTCACTGTTTCAGTTAGATACTGGAACTACTTCCCCAATAACCCCATGGTGAGCCTCAATTGCAATTTTCATTCAAGGGAGACTAGTCTACTTGAACCTGAAACACACATTTACCTCCCTTAAACATAATTATTTCGTCTGCTGCTTAACTCTTTAACAACAATGGATGAATTGGAAAACAATGAAATAAATCTTCTTTTCTCAAATATCTTTGACTTTGATGACTTTTTTAATGAAATGAATGAACAAGATGATTACAGCGCTTCAAAATCACAAGAAATAACACCAGCAGCACCAACAGCAGGAGCAGCAACATCAGCCCCACCACCACTGGTAACAGCATCAACACAGGAAGAAAAAAGAACAAAACCCAACATCAACACCAACAAGGAATTTCAGATCTGTAAGTGTGGATAGCTTTCTGCTTGAAAACGAAAATTTAAATACAAAAAAGAAAACCGACAATGACATCAGACTTTTCAAAACTTTCCTAAAAAGTCACAAAAATGAGGCAAGAAATATTAAAAATATACCTCCTCATGAATTGAACCCTCTGGTCTGCGAGTTTTTGTTGGGTGTGACTAAAAAAGATGGATCAGAGTATGAACCCACATCTTTGAGGGCATTTTTAAGCTCAATCGACAGGCATTTAAGGCACATGAACTACAAGCACTCTTTGATAAATGACCCTGAATTTGCCAAAGTGAGGGAAGTATTAAAAAGTAAACAAAAAGCTCTGAAAAAAGAAGGTTATGGAAATAAACCGCATCAAGCCCAGGCATTAACAAATGAACATATTGAAGCTATGTACGCAGCTAAAACTCTGGGAGAATCAAGCCCAAGAGCTCTATTACACTCACTGTGGCTTATATGTACAACCCATTTTGGGATGAGAACCGGCAAGGAAATTCACACCCTATGCTGGGGTGATGTCAGCCTTGGAATCGATTTTGAAACTGGTGAAGAATTCATCACCTTCGACACTGAGCGTCAGACAAAAACCCGTACTGGTGAAAATCCTAGGGATATAAGGTGATTTTCCTACTTTAATATATTTGTACACAAATCTGAATTGATAAAAAAAAATTAATCAAATATTTAAATGGAATTTTTCCTTAGTAAAAATAATACAAACATGGAGGATATTTGTTGGTTAAGGTAGAATATCGATTTTATTTCACGAGTGATCATAGAAATTATTATTTTTACGAGTGGCGAAGCCACAATTGAAAATATATATTTTCTATTATCACAAGTGAATTTATAGACCTTTTTTTACAATATAATTCTTATTTGTATTATTAATATACAGTAGACTTCACTTTTGGTGGAATAGTATTTAATTTAAACAAAACATTTAATGCAACACACATTTTAACTATTTATAGGAAAGTCAAGCCACGGGTATATGCAGTTCCCGAACAACCTGACAGAGATCCGGTGCATCTCTACAAGCTATATGCCGACAAACGCCCTGTTGACATGATGACAGAAGACAGCCCCTTCTTCTTAACTCCTGGCAACAAGACACAGCAATGCTGGTTCAGGAAGTCTGTCATGGGAATAAACAAGCTATACAGCATAATGACCGAGATGAAAACAGATGCTGGTATTCAAGAGCCAAGAATCACCCCATACAGGTCAAAACCCCATATTATATACACTACTTTCATAACAAGACTAAAATATATAATAAAAATCACTTACCTCCCATTTATTAAATAGGTGTTGTTTGTCCAATTTACATGCTACAACACTCAAAATTTTAATTCATAAAATCTCCTGTACTCTACTAGTACTATTCCTCTACTTTCTGGTTCCATTACATCCAGTACTTGACAGACCACCATGTATTTATTGAAGTGTTTCAAGAGCACACAAAACAATTACAACTTATATCTTATGTAATATGTCATGTGTACCGTTGAATATTGATTTTATTTTTACCATAGAAATAAACTTTTTTCAGTGCAAGAAAGCACTTGATTCAGAAGCTGAATGACGAGAATGTTCCTGCTCATCAAATAATACAGATTTCAGGGCACAGAAATATTAACAGCTTAAATAATTACAGCAGTTTGAACAAGGAACAGTCAAAAATATTTCAAAAATACTTTCTCATTCAAACCAGTCAGTTGAAAAGCACAACCGCACAGCCACTGCCACTGCGTCAGCCACATCAAGTGATTTTCCGATGGCCCGAGGATTTTTTGTCAACTCACATTTCCAGGGCAATGTAACATTTAATTTTCACAACTCTGAATCTTACATGGGCCTTTCCCAGACACAGAACGTAGTCAATCACCAGAGGCAATCTCCATCCCGTACACCGGCGGTAACCGCAGATTCCCCTGTACAGCGACACTACAAGCGAATCCGTCTTATTGCAGAGAGTGACAGTGATTGATATCGAAACCATTTAGTACAAAAACACCGTTGAAATATGTTTGCGTTCCTAGTTTAATCCAGTTATGTGTTATTAATCCAGTAAGTCGTAAAAGTGTTGTTCAACATGGCGAGCACTTTCGTAACTTTGAGATCAGTTGAATACACAAATTACTACGCCAGTATATGCAACACTATTAATTTCATTATCATTTAAATTAAACTATTGTTTGTAATAATATTGAATGTATAAAGTATGAAAAAGATATATGTTGAATAAAACATTGATTTTAATAGTAATACACTTTTTACAGATGTGAACTATTTTCTTGTGTAGTAAGTTCTTTGTGCGTTCTAAAAATTGAGGCACCCCACGGGGAAACTTAATGAGGCAAATTCGGAAAATTAACAAAACTACAAAAATAAGCATAAAATAAAAAGAAAATTTGTTGGTTTCGGTAGCATATCGAATTTAATTCACTCGTGTTCATAGAAAAAAATATTTTCACTCGTGGCTACGCCACTCGTGAAAATATAAATTTCTATGATCACTCGTGAATTAAATTCGATATGCTACCGAAACCAACAAATATCCTCTATTAACTTTATAGAATTGAGCATGCGAAATATAAACATTTATCAACACAAATAATATATTGTACACAATAGAGTAAATCGACATTTATTCTCTATTATAAATCGCGTTGTTTATTATTTATATGATAATTTGTGAATAACAAAAAACAACAGTATCCACTAAATAACAAAAGTTTATTTAATGCTTTCCGGTAGTTTATAGAGAATTATCAGTGAATTTAAACTAATAATTTCACTGTTTCAAACAATGAAAATTACCTGTGAAAATTATCGAAAATTTTCACTGTTTACTGTGAAATGACGTCATCATGTTGACGAAATGACGTCATTATCCCAACGACATTCTTTAGTTAGACTCCGTAACAATTGATATAAACTGTGAAAAGAGCATAAAATAAAAAGAAAATTTGTTGGATTCGGTGGAATATCGATTTTAATTCACTCGTCGTCATAGAAAAAATATATTTTCACTCGTGGCTTCGCCACAAGTAAAAATATTAATTTCTATGATCACTCGTGAATTAAAATCGATAATCAACCGAATCCAACAAATATCCTCTATGTCATTTGACCTTATACTATGAGAAATTCGGAAATATAGTATTGAGATTTATCCTTATTTTTCTAACTTTGCTGTTTGTGTTAAATTGTTAGTACGCTGAATATGTAATCGAAAAAAAGGTAATTAACTTCTGTTTTATTCGCACATATACATTACCTACATTTCAGGTATACTGGAACACATAATCAAACATGAAAACAAAATATATATGAGTCGTGCTCTGAGAAAACTGGTCATAATGCATGTGCGTAAAGTGTCGTCCCAGATTAACCTGTGCAGTCCGCACAGGCTAATCCGGGAAGACACTTTCCGCCTAAACTGGATTTTCGATCAGAAGAGACTTCATTTAAACGAAAAAATTTATAAAAGCGGAAATTGTCGTCCCTGATTAGCATGTGCGGACTGCACAGGCTAATCTGGGATGACAATTTACGCACAAGTATTATGCCCAGTTTTCTCAGAACGCGACACATGTATGAATATGTTTATTATAACTCCACACGTATGTTCTAAGATATAAGTAACACTACATCAGACCACACTATATTTGTCCTCACATGACGTACTATATATTTAACATGTGTTTTTCTTACGGTTGAAATATATGGTGTTTTAGTATTTTATTACGACGCAGTTTTCTTTTCACACTTTCCAATCATACATTTACAGCTCCTTTTGAAACAACAAAATCTTAACACGAAATGAAACAAAACCGAAGTCAGAGAAGGTTATCCAAGGCAAACGAGCACATGCAAATAGCCTGTTGTGGCGTTTAAGGGACTCTATCCCGACAGAATGACAGCGCCCTGACCTTGATATCCTTCGAGATGGAAAGTTTAACGTTTACAGAAATGGCATAATGTTTGTACGGGAACGCTAACCTATAAATCCCATTTCTTAAAATGGTGTGTATGTTAAAAACTTAAAAATTTTAAAAACATCAATTTTCATAAGTAAATCTGATGAGAAATTAAAACAAACACAAACAATAATTTTACTATGTAAACTATATTAGTGCACGAAATGCAATATGAAAATAATTGTTAAATATATAATACAGCCTTGAGTGTAAACAAATCTATTGATTTGGAGCTTAGTGTTTGGAACTGTTGTATCCGCTCAACATGTGTGTTTCAGATACGACAGCTGCACGCTAAAACTCTTTCAGCTTCGTTGCTTAACTCAACCCCACTATAATTAATTTGGCCAATGAAGTTCTAGAATGTATATATCAGATACGATAGCTTCACGCACAACACTTGGTTAGCATCGTTGCAAATCTTATTGAAATCGTCAATAATTTTAATTACCTCGGAATAGTTATGTCAAGCACTGGCGCATTTATACTTAATAAGCCAAAGCGCTTAGGGCGATGAACTAATTATTTACTGTTTAAAAATCGATGAATGTACTTGTTAAAATCATGTTGTTTTTTTTACAAATATATGAATTCTTGTGAGAATGTATAATGTAAGAGAAAGCTCTTTCTGTTGTAACAAAGTTAAGTGAATGTTTAAAATCTGTAATTGTTTATGAAAAACAAATGCAATTAGATATTGGATACAAAATTTCCGGTGTGGGGAAAACAATATCTCTCTCATAAATCTACATATTATCGACTCTAAGTTAAAATGTTTAATACATGCATTAGCTAGACGTCTCAATACATTTTTTCATTAATACACTTGGTCTTCTTCTATAACTATCAGGTATAGGTGTGTTTTTTTCTGAAATCATTATATAAAGGGCACCATATTGATCAAACCATTGATTTAAACCTCTCGTTTTATTGAACAAGCGAAGGCATGCGCACAATCGTTTTTACTGAATTTGAAATGCACTATCTGTTTAAATGATAGAGGCTGATAATCACATTAATTATTAAACTGATACATTAAAGTTATGTATCATTCATGTATTGTTAATGTTATCTATTCAGTATCTTTGGTATCATTGCGTTGCGTTCCGGTTTGGATGACATACGTGTATCAAACTTTATAATCATTTTATTTATCAAAGTTATTGACCAGTAGTGGATTTGTCATTGTTAATAAACATGCATTCTTCACTTTTAATCGTGTTTCTTTGCTGCTGTTTTGGTAATAGTGGAACAATTAAAATAATTCATAAGAATGAAATAACAAAAAATAGCATTATATCATTTTTAGGTGTTTGTGATTGGCATAACATGGATCAGTGTGTGCTGTTGTTTGGAATTAAGGATCAAATCTCAATGAAATCATAGTTTTTTACAAATCATGTCAAAAATAGTTTTTCCTCTGTCACATTAGTAGTGTTAATATTACGAATGGATTAAAACATGATAAACAGTGAGGATTACAGACGAATATGATGTCATAAGATATCAAATTTTTGTTGGACTAAACGTTTTACCGAAATGATGTAAAAAAACAAAACGGTTACGTATGAAGAATAGGAGTTTAATTTTACACTTGTAAAATATGATTTGTAAATTGAACCGCTTGTAATAGTGTTGTGCAATATATAGATAGATTATAAATAATTGATGAATGATTCATATTAAGTTTGTTATGCGATGAACAGATGAGGGCGTAGTTTTGCAAATACTCAAAACGAGGACGTGATTAATTAGTACTCAAATATTTGTCGTGTTCTGAGAAAACTGGGCATAATGCTTGTGCGTTAATTATCATCCCATATTAGCCTGTGCAGTCCGCACAGGCTAATCAGGGACGACAATTTCTGCTTTTATGGAATGTTTCGTTTAAATGATGTCTCTTCTAAGTGCAAATCCAGTTTAGGCGGAAAGTGTCGTCCCTGAATGGCCTGTGCGGACTGCACAGGCTAATCTGGAAAGACTTTTTACTTACATTCATTATGTCCAGTTTTCTCAGAACACGACATATATTTCATGCCGGGCATGCTATACTTTTTCAAGCATTCACCTCATATTCTATGTATTTTATTATTCCCTCTTTAATCAGACTGAATATAGGACAAACACATGTATGTATATAATCACTGGTTTCCCAGTTTGAGCGCTGGATTATTGTTGTAAATTACAAACGCCATTGTATGGTATGACTTCACATAAAAATATTTAGTGTTATTAACATATCAATCGAATACACTTGCGCTAAAATAGCGCTATAATTAGGCTAAATATAAGACAATGATTTGTTATACGATCTACTCGGCTGTCGATATAGGATGAAATATTTACCACTTGTTTATTTCTAGTTAGACTGACACTGACCTCTGACTACTGTGGGGATGGATACTACTGCTACAGCGGAACATACTGCTGTACATACACATATAGCCCCAATAGCTACTACTGCTGTGGGATGTAAGTACATGTTTCAATCGTTTTTTTTTTATTTTTTTTGCATTTTGTACCTTAATTCACGTGGCATTAACTCAATGAATGACGTGCCAAGTTATCTCATAGCCAGTAAGGCTCATTGTATTGACCCACAACTCGAGTTTGTATATTTTGTTAACTTGTACGAAATATGGAAGACGGTCCTCATATTTTAAAAGGGTTTTAATAATAAGGGAAGAAAGGAAGCTGCCGTTCGATTAAACTAAATCCTAAAATCTATAGCGCTTATTAAAATATGTGTCACGTTCTGAGAAAACTGGGCATAATGCATGTGCGTAAAGTGTCGTCCCAGGTTAGCCTGTGCAGGCTGATCAGGGACGACACTTTCCGCCTAAATTGGATTTTTTTAAATAGAGACTTCATTTAAACGAAAAATGTCATGAAAGCGGAACTGCGCAGGCTAATCTGGGACGACACTTTACGCACATGCATAATGCCCAGTTTTCTCAGAACGCAACACATAGGAGCAGAAGTTTGATTTCCTTAGTCGTAAAAAAGACACGATGGTTAAATACATATTGCTGAGTTTAACTGTTTTTACCCTTAAAAGAACGTAGCTACACTTTTCTCGTTTATAATTAATTGCCATATATTGTGTTTGCAATTTATCAGTCGATCGATCATTTATACCATAACTGTATTGCTGTTAATTTCGGACAAATTTAGTTAAATGACACACTTGCAGTTTCGAGATTAATTATCATGTCTAATATTGTTTTACTTATGTCTCTATATACACTTTTAAATGGGGCCCCTTTGATAACTCGCTTCAATGGCATTCTTGTATGTAATTGAGCCTTGCTCTGTGAAAACGAGGTTAAATTCATGTACGTAAATTGTCGTTAAACATTAGCATATGCAGTTCGCACAGGCTAATCAGGAACGACACTTTCCGCCTAGACTGGATTTTGGTTTAGAAGAGACGTCCTCAAAAAACAAACAAAATCCATAAAAGCGTAAAATGCCGCAGTTGATTAGCTTGTGCGGACTGCACAGGCTAATCTGGGACACACTTTACGCACATGCATCAAACCCCCTTATCTCAGTGCGCGGCCCAATTAAATTACAGTGGATCCGCTGGAATAGCAGGAGTTGTGGTGAGTTCGATAGTATTAATCATCGTTATCGTCGTCATCGTGTTGTGCTGTCGTCGATATCGTCAGCCTACGTTCGTTCGGACTGGAGTGGTCAGCCCAGGAGTGACTGTGATAGCCAGTGGTCAACGTTAGTATTGTACTTTATTCACATTTATTATTGAAACGTGCTCGAGTCCGTTTTCTGGGTAAAACAAGTACTTAGTGTGTTTGGGGAGATGTAACGAACGCTCCTAGAGTGGGGATCGCACCCGTGAGCTCTCGGTCGCTATGCGGACACCATATCCACTACGTCACAGCGACCTACCTGTACTTTAAGCCCATTAATTGTAAGCTCGAACGCATTTTCACGCGTGGCTTTAGAGTCACGCTACAGTTCTTCTTTTTTCTGTTGACCAATGAAGTGATGGCGTTGAAGGAGATCTTGAGCATGTTACATGAGAGGATATCAAGCCTGTAGCATCCGGATCTAAAGACGGACATCATATTAATAACTCCACCTTCATTTTTTATTTGTTTTACACAAATTGCGAACATCTTCAAAATACCGCCATGTAACACACAAACGTAACTATGATTTATGAAAGCAAATTCAGTCGTGCATGTTTTCTAATATCATTCAATACAATATAAGTACAAAGCCTGTCTAAAAGTACAATGAGCTCTCCAGGATTTGCTTGTAGATAAGACGATAAAAACAATTCACAATATAATAACATTTGAACTTTAATTTTATTATTTCTATCAAAGAGATGGGAAGTTTCCCTCAGTCAGCTCCCTACGGCCAGTACCCCGGGCAACCCACCCAGTATCCCGGGCAACCCGCCCCATATCCAGGGCAACCAGGTTTCTACCCACAACCTCAGCCACAGTACACACCGTAAAGAGTATTCGCAAGGTCGAAAACTCGAGCGTCAGGAAAAACATATGGTAAAACGGAGATGTGGAAATGATCGTGAAATTTAAAGAATGTTTAATTACACCGACTGTGTGCTGAATTATTGTGTAACCATGGTGTTAACGACGCATAAGTATATGATTCTATCAACCGTAAAGTTAAATTGAAACTAATCAATTTTATGTTAATTAAATGTGTTAAATTAAAAGGACCAAAGTCAGCGAACTTAATCTATAACATATAATATAGTTATAACTAGTACATTAATTTTGTTGATGCATCCGATTTTTTTGACTTCCTATCATTTAAAACTGTTGATTTCTAAAATTGTATTTAGTAATTTGTGTTGTTGTTCTTGTTATCATTTGTGTTATTTGATTCAAATACACCAATTAAAATAATAAAACCTTGTTCTATATTCTGTGATTGTGTTTATGAGAGACAAGCATATAAGAAATCCAAGTAAAGAACTCTTTAGAGAAATGCGATTGTTGGAACGTGAGAAAAAGTAGCATTTTGTGCGCAACTGTTCTTCTTCAACGTCGGTGTTTTTACAAGTACATCTTTCAGATATATTTTTCTTATTCTTGTTTTATTATTTTGTATCAGTCGTCTAGTGTACCATGCCAGTGTACCATGCCAATACATTTCGTTATTTATTTTTACTTCTCTAAGCGCCTGTCTTATAAGTGTAGTTTGGTCATCTATGGACCTTACAAGCCAATTGCTTTCCATCTAAGCGCGTCTTTATATTAAATCGTCAGTCGGTATTTCCTTATTGTTATCTTATGGTTCCTTCGATGCGCTTGCAAACACCATGAACTTGTTTGCATATATACTTCTGCCCTCTTGTCCTATTCTGCTGTCAGATGCGTGTCTCTTGCACAATGGGTACATCATATTCATGTGAGAGCATGGAACGACAACTCTGCTGCTGGGAATATGTATAATGTCTTCGTTTTTTGCACCACTTATACGGTGCGAAGCGAATATTGACAAGTACCATGTATTGGTGATGATGTCGCACTTGAACACAAAATCTGACATTTATATGACTAACACAATCAAAGATACACAAATAAAAACAAATGAACATGACATTAAAAGCGACATGATGGATACACATTGATCATGGTTAGTTTTCTAATAAGAGTGCATTTAGTATCGATGTAATGTATGAAGTTATACAATTTGACCTCAGATGGAGAGAAGAAAAGATTGTGTTGGATCCACCAGAATACAACTACATCACCTACAGGTATGTCCCGCTATCGATGATCTCGTGCCTACCCTACGGGATCACAGACGCTTTCTCTTTCTTTGCCACATTCGAGGACAGCCGCTTCCGAGTATAAGTACGCCGGCGACATGCTTTTCCTTTCGGATGTCTCGATGTCTGCACAGGTGTCCATAGACATAATGAACTTTTGTTTTTCCACAAGCAGATACCAAATACTGTAACTAATTGGAATCAGGGTTTCTAAGTTACACAACATGTAATAGGCACACAAAACGCATTCGTTATTTTAATATAAACGTTTATAACGTGTACCTTTACTATTTTAACCTTTTTAACAGGTGTACATTAAAGACTCGATATCTCGATGAAAAGTCATTAAAACAAAACAAAAATATATATACACTATAATAAAAAAAAGAAAAAAAATGATATATCGAATCTTTAATGAACCCCACCCTTGATTGTACCAAAGATGGCAGCTTCCAAGTCCATATTAAGCCATCTTGCTATTTTACTATAAATATCGTGGCCTAAACGTATTTGATACGTAGTATACGTTATTCCATGTCTGATATGGCTTATTTTCAGAACTTAGTAATAATTTAATAGCTTTTTTTAGCAAAGTACTACAGAAAAACTTACCTGCGGTCACGCTGGCCTAAACTTTATATTGCCACTCTAATGAAGTTACAGGATCAAAACTTATTAGTGATATGTAAACTTGTTACCTTGTGAATTGAATGTGTCTGAGTTGGTGTCTGAAGCTATAGGGTTTCATGCCCGCTTCGAGGTTATATGTACAGTCTGTCCTCTATCCTGCTTATGTGAAACGAGTACTGAAAAGAGACCAATGGAACACTAAGATTTCAATAAAAAATATTCTTGATAATACTTACATGGGACAAAAAATGCTACTAATGCCAGAATTTTTTTATAAAATGATTTTCGGACCCGCCGACTCCAATTTTTGACGAAACCAAAAAAAAAAATATTTTTTTTTTCGGATGCCAAAAGGTGGCTTTTAAACACAAAACGCTTGCGAGTTTTAGAAAAAGTTCAAATGAGTTATAAATCATCATAATAAACCCATTTTTAATTACCCACATTAATACGCGAACCTCCTTCATCGTGTACATGTGCTGGAATTTACCAACAGCTACGCCATCATTGTTTGTGCAAGAAGTTGATGAACGCTACAACGCTTTCATCAGCAAAGGCTGCTAATTTCCCAATAATTATGCAACCGTCAAATAAAATCCTGAATGCAATCGATTTGTAAGTAAATATTTTATTATTTCTTTATAATTTTATAAAATTGATAGTATGAAAATGACTAAAAAATATTATGAAAGCAACCAGAAAAGAACGATTGTAATTTAACAGGTGCTCGAAATGCGAAACCCATTTACGCCTTTCAACTTTAAACATTCCATATTTTACGCACAAATACGGTCATATTTTAAAGAATACAATTGTATGTGTTGTTTTATGTAGTTTAAGTGACGAATTTGTGCATATAATATGTGTTTTTTCGTTATTTTCAATGGGTACGAAACTTTGGTTTTGTTCCGAACTGGTTCGTACCAAAAGTTCAAAAATCGCAAAATCAACAGTTTCTAAAACGATTTCAAACCACGAATGTCCAAATAAAATAGTCAAGTTTATGGGGGTTATTATCGGATTAACAGCTCCTTTATGACATTGAACTATGAATTATGTTATCCTGGGATAAACTGTCACGAAGATCAATAATTATAACGATTATTAGGGACGCTATTTCTTTAATCAATACCATGACAAAAACACACGTTAACTTGTTTCAACAGGCATTTGTGTTTAACAGTTCCATTATTAAAATGTTCTGGGAACGATATGTTTTAATTAAGATACCAACTATTTCTGAAATCAAAAGTAGGTCCTTCACTCGATGTACTATATTTTGGATATGTTAAAATTCGGACATATATAAAGATAGTGGCATTTATGTGTTGATTTGTTGTATATAGTTTGTACAAATATGTTTTGTGTTATATCAGACAACAAGAATGGATGGTCTTTCTGTCAAGAAATAGATGTGAAAAAATATTCATTTAATTGAACCTGGAAATCAACCACCCCAACTAACAGAAAACCTTTTAACAAACGTTGTTGTTTTAGAATTTTGTGAAATTTGATAATAAACAGAAGTTGATGTATATCATGTCCAAATGACCAAATGTATAAACTGTTTAACAATTTGAATTGAGATGTTTTATTTAGACCAATAGATATTTTTAAAATTCAAACTAATTTAAAAACTGCAAATCAAGACCTACAGTCTGATTATGATCATTTTGCACATCAACATGTTTGAAAAAAATCACTGTGGTTGCTAAGTAAAAAAAACTTCATACCATAACGGTTTTAAAATGAGTGCATATTTGGTCACCCATCTTTTTTTCCGTCCTCCTACCCAATACTTTTAGAAAAAAAAAATCCGAAAATCATTTTAATAAAAAATGTTGGCCTAAGCATAAAATAAAAAGAACACTTGATGGATTTGGTGGAATATCAATTTTAATTCACTCGTGATCATAGAAAAATTATATGTTCATATATAAATATTATTTTCTATGATCGCAAGTAACTTATACCCGTGAAGTCTGCAAATGTGTAAATGTGTAGCTTCTACTGTCACTTAAGGATGTGTTTATAGTGTGTTTTGTAACCATTTCTACCATTCTGGCAGGGTGTTGAGGTAAAAGGAACGATTGTTGTTGTTGTTTTTTCAAAATGTATCTATTTAATTCTAGCAACTTCTGCCACTTCACGGCGTTTCAAACCATCGTTTTTATGAAAGCAAACTTTCCTTTTAAATAAAATAAAACAAAATACGTACGTGAGAAATGAAGCCGCGCTTTAAAGAGATCTGATCGTCATATTTTTATTTCAATTACTTTGAAGCAAAACGTGTATAGCTCCTGTCACGGATTATGGCGTATCAAGCGACGTGTGGTTTCAACTACATAACGAAGAGTTATGAATAGTAAATTATCATATTTTTATAATACATTTACATTAAGTCTAATGACCACTGTTGCGATAGAATTTACAAAGTTTACTTGCATACATTAAATTAAACGTTAATGTTTATGTAGTGTCATTTTAATATTCAGAGTTGCTCATGCGTTGGCGTTTAGTTATTTAACGATTTAAAGTGGTTTAGGAAATTTATCTTTGCATCTCTATGATATATAGATTTATATAGATATAGTTTTCACAAAATTAAATCTCCAAAGCCCCTTCGCCAGCTTCGTAATTGATATTTATGTATTATTCATAGGAGCCAAACAAAATACTTCTTTCATTATATGAACGCCATTACATTCAGATTATAATACAACGTGATAAAAAATATAACTGTAAATGTAGTTCTATATTGGCGGCTATATATATTATTATTTTTAATTTAACCCGATTAATTTTTAAGAATTGTGAAAATTTGCATAATAAAATATGCACCAGTTATTGGTCTATGTTGCACAATTGCTGTAGGTTTTTATTAATATTTAAAAGTGGCCTAAAATGTATTTAACAACATTAACAACAACATCTGCAATAACACTAGATATAAACCAGTTGAACGTTCTAACGTATATTACTTATAGCATTATATTTATTAATGTAAGCATTATGAGTATGAATTACATGACTTTCTCGGATAGGCGTGGTGATCATTTTAGCAAAGATCACACAATTAAAGTGAAACATGAGCTTTGCTCGAGAAATATACATGTAATCATGTTTTACTCGAGAAAACTAAGTTCTTTGATATACTCTTTTCAAACTACATCCGGTCTGACGCTTCTATAACATCCGGCTTACAGCGACAAATCTTTGAGTGGATGTTAGGATTTTATTGACGATGCTGCTTCAGCGAAGCAGCTCGTCTAAGTTATCATACCATGAAAAAATTCTTCGCAATGGCGACATATGTAAAAGACCGAGCCAGTCCGATTGAGATAGCTCGATTTTTTTAATCGGCATACCTTGCTGGTTATCATTGATTACATTTTCCTAGCAGAGTTGTCGTTCGTGCCTCAACATACAACAATGGCCGCGCCCATGAGAGAATGTTGACGCTCGTGTCAAAACTTTCTTACAGACAAAATCGGCTTGATTGGCTATTTATAAACTGTCATTTAGGATATTTACTTTATTTATTCACTAAATCTCCGCATATGACAACAATGGATGGAATTCGAAGGATATATTCTATGTGAATGAAGGACTTTCTGGATCTTGACAGCTTGACACTTCAAAACTGGCATACTGGTAATTTAAGATATTAATTTAAGTCACATTTTGCTTTATAAATTGTATTCGAGCATTTTGCGACTTATTGAATGACTATGATACCCGATATCAACATATCATAGGGGATTTGCAGATCACCAAGCTGTCCTGAAATTCAACATTGATTACAAACTTTTAATGGTTTGTACTCTTTCTTCTTTCTATTTTAGTACTTTATATTCTTTTAAGGTTAAATGAACTGTGTCAAAGTAAAAGAGACATTAAGGCGATTGTGGCCAGTTTGGATCCGATCAGCCTGCGGTCGCTTAAAAGCTGTTTGCTTAAAAGCGGTTTTCTGACAATAACAAATAGTTTAATTTGATACTGATTGGACTGCGCTTTTCTTGTGACCTGGCTCAAATAATAGAATTGTCATTAATCAAATGATTTTATTTCGAACATTAATCAAGTGTTTTTTTTCTGGTCCCTTGGGATCAATGTCTCCAGCACTTTCCTGTTGAGAATTGAATACTGCTTAAGGCGATGCAAGGGGGCGTGAGAGATGTTGCACCTTCCATTATCGCTCGATTTTTCATTGTCGGCTCGCGTACTACTTACATGTACCCCGGGTACTCTTAAGTATACCTACATGTCACCCCGGGTACGGTAAATATACTAAAACGTACCCGGGAAATTTAACGCTAAATCGGTCGTTGTCGGCTATTTTTTTATTAATTATATATTCACATTTATGACAATTTTCTGTAAAATGGCCTCTAAATTTTCGGAACACATACTCAAGAAGCATGTTGATGAAGTGTTTTTTAAAGAGAAGTTTGTTTAAGATAATCGGTTGCGCGTTTTACGATATCGGATTTTGGGCGTGAATACCACTCGGGTACAGTCTAATATCGACCGAGTACGATTACGTATATTTACCGTACCCGGGGTACATGTAAGTATACTTAAGAGTACCCGGGGTACATGTAAGTAGCTACCGAGCCGTCAATGACCAATCGTGCTCCAATATCTCTCATGAACCGATTCAATAAAACCGAGTCATCAATATTTGACTTAATTTTTATTTTGGTTGCTCTCGAGAGATCGAAAAATTTCAGATTCTTCTTAAAAGCCTGGCGGTAGAGTGTCGACTTTGATTGCAGGAGGTTGCGCTGCGGGTTTGATCCCCAGAAGCGACATTGAAAACTAGCCAACTTTGTTATCTAAACGGCGCCTAAACCTGACATCCTAAGATAATGTGAATCGTTTCTCACATGATTGTCATCAGTTAAATTATATAAAAACTCACAGCAGTAGTAAACAATTGGACAATAATTAATAAACGCATCTTTCATTTGTCTTTGATACTTTGGTTTTGAGATGGCCTAGATTTTATGTGACTTTACTTTACCAGCACTCTTGTAACAGAGCTAAAGTTTAAATGTACCATTGAAGATCACCTAAATCCAGATTTGCTATTATAGAAGTGTGGAAAGTTTTAAGGGTGTGACAATTAAGCAAAAACGGGTCATTACCGAGAGGCCACAACTGATCTATGACTGTTATAAACAAGGAAAATCAGTGCATGATTTAGATTTCCTTACATAGTTCAATAAAAACTAATTTCTGAAGCCTGGTTACAGTTTAACGTTAATGTTCCCAATGTGTCAGACCAGGGCCTTGATTTTGAAATCTAGGACATGCATGGTCAAGTCTTCATGAAATCAGGACAAAAAATTGTATTTTAAGTCCTTAAATTACCTGGCTATAGTTCTCAGATTATTATAAGCTCAATCAGTATAGTTATATCATTATTTATGCTTTGTGTATTGTAAACATATACACAATCATGCAGTTACAGGATATCAATAAAAAATAACAAAGCCACCCATACTATAAAGGTCATTGACAAAGCCTATGGTAAAAATGTGAACACATTGAGTGTAATCGCCCTCTCGTGCCAGCAAAAAAAAACACGTTGAATCAAGAAGAACATAGACATTGCAGTGGTGCAACCACTAATACAGTCCACAATATCACACCTGGAATAGTTGACTGAAAATGATGGCCCCTACATGACCATGTTAAATTCTGCAATTACTGAGAATCACTTGGAAATCAAGAACCACATAATTTCTATCACCAAGACCAAGGCGACACATTTCAAGTCCATCAGAGCAGAATTCATCCAGCAGGTGATATCTCAACTACACAGGAGGTTTCCTGAACATGACACATCAGTCAAAAGAGCATTGGCAATTCTTGGCATGAGAGGCATTACCTTTGTAGAAAAAGACAAACTACTTGCTCATGGCAAGGAAGAAATTCAGATTTTGTGTGAGAAATATGGTCAACAGGGGTCTCAGTGTGTCCCCTATGTTGATGAGGCAGAGGTGAAAATGGAGTGGGAGACACTGAAGCACCTGGTGATTCAGCAGAAGTATCCCACAGACAATATCTACACTCTTTGGAAAATACACTACACCAACCACAAGGACTTAGTTCCAAATATGTTGAGACTGGCTGAGTTTGCCCTCATTGTTTCTCTACAAACAGCAGACTGTGAGAGAGGTTTTTCAACTCAAAACGACATAAAAACCTCTGATAGGAACAGGCTGTCGGCAGATAGACTGAATACATTAATGAGAATAGCCATGAACAAGGCTAGTGTTGCTGACTTTGATTATTAGCGCGCTGTGGGCGTATGGAGGTGGTGTGTAACCTTTAACGGTCATGTTTGTTAACTTCCTGTAAAACATATTTATAATTTTGAAAGTTAATACGTTATACAAACAATTCCAATTATTGCTATAAGTAAATTCAATAACATTGAACTACACAAGAAGTATTCTTACTGCTGTTTTTATCCTTACACGGATCGGTGAACGTTTTATCCAAGATGACATTCTCCACCCACTTGCTTCAACAAGTGTCGACTATTGATGTTTCATATGGACAGTTGGTATTTTAATGAACAATTTGTTACTTCTTACTCTACACCAGACAGAGAGAGAAACACTTTATATCGATGTTGCAACACCAAACACCCACTTCCTATGTTATTATTGCTTTGTGGTGACGTTCATCCTTGCCCTCTGATCAGGGGAGTCGTTCTTCTCTAACATCCAACCAGTCGTGTGCATCCATTGACAGCCAGTACAAGGTGTTTAGGAATCGTGGCTTACATTTCCTTCACTTAAATGTCAGAAGTTTGATCCCCAAGCTAGACGAGATAAGATTATTAGCCAATCGTACACGTGCAGCTTGTATATGTATTACTGAGACAAGGCTCGACGATACAGTTTCAGACTCTGAAGTCTCCATTCCAAACTATGTTATTAGGCGGCACGAGAGGAATCGACATGGTGGCGGGTTGTGTACTTATATTCGACAAGACCTAGCCTTCAACCCTAGAGATGACATGACAAGAAATGATCTTGATTGATAATGGCCACATTGATTGACATTTTGCTACCTAAAAGTTAACCAATACTTTGTGGCACTATATATCGTCCACCAACACAACTGAACTTTTTGGAAGTGCTGGAATCTTTGTGTTCAGAATTTGTTCATGTTGAAAATGAAACTGTCATATTGGGAGATTTTAACGTTAATGTTTTAATCAAATGTTCTCTGGTTGACAAACTATTATCTTTTACAAATATGTTTAATTTAACACAACTTATTCAAGAACCTACTAGAATTTGTAATACTTCATCAACATGTATAGACTTAGTTCTTGTATCAGATAATGATTTAATTTCTCATAGTGGAGTCATTGATTCATCAATTAGTGACCATTGTATTGTTTATTGTACACGCAAGAAAATAAATATGTCAATTGGTAAACATTACAATGTACACACCAGATCATTGAAAAACAACAGTAAAGAAAACTTTGAACAATGTCTTTTATCTACAGACTGGAGTAGTGTTTTACTATGTGACAATGTCTCTGTAGCTTGGGATAATTTTAAAAGTACATTTTTATCTGTTCTTGATGGCATTGCACCTGTAAAAGAATTTAGATTTAAACAACGCACTCAGCCTTGGATTACTCCTGATATTTTGAATAGTATCCAGGCAAGAGACAAAGCTTTTCATGTATATAAGATAAATAGAATGGAAGAACATTTTAATACTTTTAAGGAGTTGAGAAATAAAGCTCAGTCACTTATCTGTAAGGCCAAGAAACATTATTTTTCAGATAAACTGGAACAGTACAAAAACAATTCTAAATCTCTATGGGACACACTTAAGAAGTTAGGTCTTCCCACTAGAAAAGGGAACTCTTCATCAAGTAGCATAGGGCTTCAGATTGATGGGCAAATTTCCTTTGACAAATTTACAGTAGCTGAGAAATTTAACTCATTTTATACAACAGTTGCGTCTATACTTGTTGAGAAACTTCCAAAAAGTTTTAATAAATATGGCAAAAAAATTGTAAGTAATTACTACGCTACTAAAGGTGTTGTGCCAAACAGTTTTTCATTTTCAATTGTGTCTGAAAATACCATTTTAAAGCATACACATAAATTAAGTGCTAATAAGGCCTCAGGTTTGGATGGCATTCCTGCTAGATTTGTTAGGGGTAATGCTTCTTTCATATCTTGTCCCCTTGCTCATATTGTTAACTTGTCAATCATGCAGGGTTCTGTTTCTGATGACCTCAAGTCAGCGAAAGTTATTCCCCTCTATAAGAAAAGTGTTAAGACTGAGGTTGAAAACTACAGACCGGTTTCGGTCTTAAGTATCATCTCAAAGATCCTTGAAAGAGTAATTTATGACCAAGTTGAAGGTTACTTGAATGAAAAAAAGCTTCTGTATAGCTATCAATCAGGATTTAGGCGTGGCTACTCTACAGACACCTGCCTTACCCATTTATCTGATTATATTCGTTTTAAGATGGATGAAGGTAAGATGGTTGGTATGATATTGTTAGACCTACAGAAGGCCTTCGATACCGTCAATCATAGTATTTTAATAATGAAACTTGAGGCTATTGGTCTCCACAGTGACGCAGTCAGGTGGTTCACCTCCTATCTCTCCGATCGCCATCAGGTTGTTGACGTATCGGGTACTATGTCCTCCGAGGCCTACATCTCATGTGGTGTTCCTCAGGCTCTATTTTAGGTCCCCTTTTATTTTTAATTTATGTGAATGATATGGCCGATGTGGTAAGAAATAAAATTTTACTTTATGCTGATGATACTGGCATCCTGGTAGCTGGTAAACACATTTCAGAAATTGAATCCATTCTTTCTAGCGATCTCGAGCTTATAAGTGAGTGGTTAGTGGACAATAAACTTTCCCTACATCTTGGTAAAACAGAATCTATATTGTTTGGCTCAAAGCCCAAACTAAGGTCAAATCCTCAGTTAAATGTCTCTTGCAATGATGTGTCAATTACTCCATCAAGTTCTGTAAAGTACCTAGGTGCTATATTTCCTGTCTGGTAAAACCATTGCTAGATCAATTATTACAAAGGTAAACTCAAGGTTAAAGTTCCTATACAGAAATAGTAAGTTCTTAACATTGCACACCAGAAAACTCCTTGTCATGTCCCTTATACAGTGCCACTTTGACTATGCCTGCTCTTTTTGGTACCCTGGTCTTATTCAGTCACTTAAAAATAGGCTTCGAACTACACAAAACAAGATGATTAGGTTTGTTCTGAATATGGATAACAGATCACATGTTGTTCAAGAACAGTTTTCACATTTAGGTTGGCTGCCTGTTTCAAAAGGAGTAGAACAGATCATACTTTGTCATGTACATAAGGTTAAAAATGGCCTTGCACCAGAGTATATGGGTGAGAATTTTAAGCCAGTGTCTGGCGTACATAATCGTTGTACTAGGTCTAATATGGTAGCTCAGCCAGAATCTAATCATTTTGCTGAAAATTTTACATTTGAAGACTCTGGTCGTTTTTCCAAACCAAGAGTAGGAAGTTTTGGTTCTAAAACATTTACATATAATGGTATCTGTTTAAGGAATAATCTTCCTCAAAACATCAGGGCTGTAACTAAACCTAACAATTTCAATGGTGCCATCAAGAAACAGTTTTTAGAGTCTTTATAGCTTTTTAGAGTATACTTTTTAGTATGAATTTTATGTTCTATTAACATACTGTGATACATTTATAAGTCTTATGATCATTAAGATGCAAGGGTCTCATAATTATTCTTAAACTTAGTGTGTTTATTAACTACATATGCAGTGTGTAACTTTCTTAAGCAACTTCTGTGATAAAAATGAAGATGTGATTATATTTGTTCATTCTTAATCAGTATTATACTTTATTAAACAGAACATATTTGATACATATACATTATTAAATATCTAATACATGACTGTTTCATGGTTACTGCCACCAATATCAAGGACCACAATAGAAATAAGTGAAAATCATTTTTCTCTTTTTTGTGTTATCCTTGGTATTGTGTGTGCATTCCATGGTTTGCTATGTATATTGTTGTGATAAAATATTTTATATTGTCTGCATTATGTAGTAACTATGTAATGTTCATATGTTTACCAAGTAAAATCAATCAATCAAAGAGGGGGGCAAAAGACAGGAGGGCTTTCAGTAGAAAGTGACTTTCTCAGTGGCAGGGGAGCAAGTGTAGAAATGTTCATTTCATGGTAATCAGTAACACCATATCATGTGTTTCATGTCAGTTTTATATATGTATTTTTGATTTGTCTGCTAATGACCCCCAACTTTGACCAAAGGCCCCCTCCAACATAGTCTGATGGCCCGAAGGGCCCCCTTTGGTCAAAAGCTGGATTGAACACTGGTTCACAGGTTGTCATTTTTGACAGTTCTACTTTCACTTTCATTTTGTTATATCAAACTATTGACAATAATGTGGCTGAGAAAAATATCGCCATTGCTTTTTTAATATATTTTCTGCACATTTCTTCAAAAACCTTACATCAATACACGATTTTCTTCGTAAATTCAAACATTTCTGACAGGCTACAGCGTTGTTTACATATTTCGCTTACATTTTGACGCGCGTAAGAAGGACCGCATTACCGCTTCCGAAATGTGTATTCATACTATTGCCTTCGATGTACTTATCCGATGTTTGACGGAAGGGGCCGAAAATGTGCGATTGTGGGTCAAGTTCCCCACATGTACTACTTCCCCGTACTCCCAATTTTTTCCGTACCCAAAATATTTCGTACCCAATTTTTTTTCGTACCCAATGTTTTTTTCGTACCCAAATTTGTTTTCGTACCAACATTTTTTTTGTACCCAAATTTTGTTTCGTACCCAATTTTTTTGTACCCAATGATTTTTTCGTACCCAAATTTTGTTTCGTACCCACATTTTTTTCGCATAATTTTTTCGTACCCAAAATTTGTATACCCAAATTTTTTTTCGTACCCACATACACAATTGTGGTGATGTACATAAATTTAAATTGATGCTTTTATATCCATCCTATTCAAAAGCATCGTCACACCAGTACTGTCAGTACTTTGATTTTAATGAGCTTGGGACTTTAGCCAGGTAACGGAAATTTAGTTCATTGAGAGTAAACGAATTAATTTATGCTTCAATAAACTAGGATGTAAAATATTTAATTTGTTTTTGATGATAGTCATCACATTAAATTTCAGTGCTTTTGATGTTTTGAAATGACGCTTTTTTCATCAATAAGTGCTTTATAGTTGTTTGAATGTTAACGACTCATCTGAAACGTATGGGGAATGTGCGCATCACACTTTTTAGTCTGGTGAAATATTTGTTCTATTAATGTTTAAAACCATTCTGGCATTTGAAAGAGAAGAGTATTATACGTTCATGATATTGCATACAATACGAAATGAACAGTAAGAGCTTGAGCTAGGCATTTGTGTCACCTTTAATGTAATTACTTAATATTGAGAGACTCTATCTGGTTGATTTAGAGACACACATTCTAAAATAGGATTATATTTGCAACAATTCATTTTGAAATCCTTAATCGCAACGCGAGAATAAGTTGAAGTTCAAGAGTAAGTTCAGAAACCTCCGCCAACCGACCTAGAGAAGGAACGAGCGAATGAAACAATCATTGTTACATATAGAAACCGACCCGGTTCTGTTATTTGGAGCTAAGGGCACCGTCCAGCATGTTCTTAAATGACTATGTACCAATTGATGAAACACAAAAGAACAAAACAAATGATTTCATTGATATGAGAATTGGACTTTATATGTTTGTGTGATAGAGACATTGAATATGAAGCTCGAAATCAATACAGACGTTACGCTGACATTGTATACAGGTGTACTATCAGCATATTGTCTGCAAGCATATAATAAGATTGTGGTACCTAGCTCGTACTCATGGTTGGTGCCAAGATGGAGAAAGTTTATCCGGTGAGGCTTAGAAAAAGAAAATAGGGCGAGCTTTTTTATGTATCCTGCTTCGTGTCGTTGACTCATTTTATCAAAGACAAATGATCAATTGACATAACAATATAATTATTCTTGTCGAGCCTCCTACATGTACACAACATTCCAGACGACCGAATAACTTTGTGTCACGTAAAAATAGGTCCACTTTAAACTATTTCTTTTAATACTTTCCTCTTGAAAATATGAATGCAAAACAAAAATAATAATTTTTATTTACCTTAATGACAACTTTAATCCATTGCTTATAACAAAAAATTTACAACGATATCACATCCATTTCCCGTTTTTACATCTCCTTGTCCAAATCCATTTTCTGTTTTTTTTTCCATTCTTATACTCGAAATGTGTTTTAAACCAAACTATTTTTGATAGCGTTTGTATCGAATGCTAACCACTCTGACCCAAAACCCGATTTACGAAATCGTTATCCGGCCGTAGAGAATTATTTTATTCCAATCGAAGTTAACAATTATGAATCACAAACACGCAATCTGAAATACGTTTATGATTCGTTCGATGCTTTAACAATATTTAAAAATATACTGTTAAAACCACAATGTCAAAATTGTTGTCCCTGAAATCCTGAAAGAAACTAGATAGTATGTTTCGTCTGAAAAATGACGTCACACTAGATACGCCATAACGTGCGAAATCAAGTAAATTAAAATGATAAAAGCTGGTTCGGTGATATATTTTAAAGAAGAAAAAAGGATGGTATATAATATGACGATAACATTCATGATGCGTCCCAATAAATTTAACAGGTCAAATATTAGAACATGTTAATAGTCACAGTGTGTGTAGGAATACACTACTTCCTGTTGACCGGAGATAGGAAAATTTATTCGACCCTGTTTTATTTGGTCAATGTTTGCAACAGAGGCAGGATAAATGTTGATTTGTCGACTTAGGTCATGTCGACCAAATATTTTTTCGGGAAAAGCCGGAAACATTTACGTCGAGACTTTAACTAAATGTCGTTATAGCGAGTAAAATTAAGTGTGAAAAAGCTACAAACTATGTCGACATACCATGTTATTTAATCCGGCATGACCATATTATTGAGGCGTACCATATACACTTCCGAATTATAAAAGTGCGATAACACCAAAAATGTGATTGACGCGATCGTTTTATCAAGCTTATGATAAACAATTTAATTACAAAATGAATGCATGCCGTTGCGACGATCACTATCTTGTGATCTTCTCGGGAAGTTAAAAAGATCTTATAGCCATGTTTTAAACGCTTAATTCGTTTGTTTGTCACATATTTATTCATTTTTTTAATTAACTTACAGTTTTACGATGCTGCTATGGAATTGTAAACAAAGACTTATGACATTTAAATGGCAGACTTTCACTTCTGGGTTATTTTTTATGCTAACTTTAAAATAAATAAAGACAAAACAAAACGGCTATAAAATCTACACTCACCATTCTTATGATGTATACTTCCATTTATCAACCGTGTATTTAACGTATTATTAACATTAATCCATTTATTTCGCTTAATGTCTTCTCAGTTGTGTACCGCGCAATTTTGCAAAACCGACAAAATGTTTTGATGGCCTTTGTCGATATCGCTGTCGTATTTATAATAAAATTTTATTTATGTTGAAAACTATTGCGTGTGCACGTGTTATCTTATAATTACGTATTTGAAGAAGTAAAAACGTTGTTTTCATTGGAAGCGCAGAATTAAAAAGCGTTTTATAGGCCAAATCTAATTGACATTTTAAAATCACATTTTTCTCAACAACGTTATTTGCGCCACAATACCCAAACTCGCTGCGAACGTCACATATACAAGGTGCCTGAACCACGTGACTTTTTCGGCTATGTGTGGGACAATCGGATGTAAACAAAACGTCGCTTCAGGTAACGTTTTTGATAATTTCTTCATTATTTCAAAACCATTTTCAAAAAAACAAAGACGAGTGCCCGGTCATTGTAAAAAGACACAACTTTGTTAAGTTTGCGCAAAATTAATTAAGTATTTTTTTCCAAAAAGTGCAACCGCGTGTTTGAAAACACATGAAGTTGCTATGTGTGGTATATTCGTTTGTTCAATCAACAAAAACATTGATTATAATATTGTCGAGGGTTTAAAAAATAGGGCGGACATTGTTATTCTTCATAGATAAGCTACTTACATTGTATGTTTGCGCAAATACATCTAATTCGGAGTGTGTGTATATAAATGTTATACTGCTATGTGTGGGACACATTTTTTAAATGCTATGTGTGGTATACAAGAATTTGCCCTTCAGTTCTGCATTTAATATGAACACAGTTTTGTAAGAATCTAGAACATAAACTTTAGTCTGTCCTGAAAATATATAAAATTAACCAAATGTTATATTATTGAATACTGAAGTAATCGTGTAATGATTAAACAATGTATGTTTAACTGAACATAATCCTTATAAAAGCATACTTGTTATGTTGAAATATTATATTTCTTTGTTTTACTTATTGTCTTTCAATAAATATAATGATTGATATTTCTGCCTGATTATTGAATTTGGTCCATTTTTTAATGAATGACAAAGAAAATAAGAGCACATGCTTTAAATGGGTTTTACTTCTATCGTTTTTCAGACTTGAAAAGGATTAGTCGAAAGATCTGTAACGCTTTTAAGGTTCGAAGCTGTGTAAACACTACATGAACACCATCAAATCACACGGAAGGTGATATGTGGCAAGTTAATTATCAAAACCACAGTGACAGAAACAGGGACCTCGCTTCATTCTGTGATGTTTACGGAAAGCTATTTCAACTAACTATGCAAACATACCATTTAACATGTATTTTTGCATAAGCAAAACAAAGTGTGTGTATTGATAAGTGTGTATATTTATGGGTTTTGTATCTATGTTATTACTAAAATTGATTAGATGAATATAAAATCTGATTATGTGTGTTAATAAAACAGGTGTTTCATAACAAATAACAATTTAAATCCAATGATGCTTGTTTGTGGTCTATTCCAATATCATCTCCATATGAACATCTTCGAATCCAATAATGCTTGTTTTTGGTCTATTCCAATATTATCTCCATGTGAATAGCTTCAGTATATTAAAATAAACACGTCATTAATAATAACATTACTTTATAACTAGCATGCACATGTAACAATAGAAATTAAAGCACCAAATACATAAAGAAGTACATTAGTATTCACAAAGAAATTGTAATCAGTCAATTTATGAATTTGCAAATCTTGCTATTCAAAAATATGAATGCTCCAATTAAGTCATAACAACTGATCATCGCCAAAACGTCTTGACTTGTGGGGGTTATTATACCAACAAACATATTGAATTGCGTCAATACTTCATTTACTCAAATTCAAATGAAATATGAATAACTGAAAATAGTTTGAGATGTTTTAATGAAAATACTCATTCGCCCCGGTCATGAAAGGGCGCTGCAAGATCTTGTTACCAATGCACCAAGTAATTAACATTAAATCATATAATGTTGTTCAATTTGTTGAAATATCAAATTTTTATGTAATGTTTACTTTGATTGTTTTCTTTCCCTGCAATACTTGCACCATCTGGTAATAAAACAAACAGTCATTTAAACTTTGGAACATTTACTATACATGTTTGTGTATGACAACTGTTCATTGATCAAGATATCAGTACGTCTCTTGAAGGTGCTTCCAAAATTCTTTAATCTCCCTGAAAAGAACAAAATACAAATGAAATAAACTGTTAAACTTTAAAAAAAAAAGCATGCGTGATATATCAGATAGCTCAATAGGATTTAGATACAAATACATGATTTTCCAGAAAAAAAATGTTATTGATCCTATTGTCTATTTGTTTAAAAATGCTGTATGATCTCGTTATGCTTATTTAATAACTATCGTTACAGTCAAAAATGCCTTCACATTCCTGCTAAAAAACACACAACTAACACTTTTTGTAGTTTTGTTGCAATAATATTCACATGACATCTTGCACAAACAATCCTTACGATTTTGTGTATTAAACAAGTGCATTAGTTGGCAGTAACAATTCACTGAAAATTCAACATTTTGTAACAATCAATTGTATAGAAACAAACAAGAAAAAGTTTGCCCAACGGAACTATTTTCCTGTCCGTGCGTGGATGGCTTTGTGTTAGGAGATCCCCGACCGTGTTTTGACCTCTCTGTCACACTGTTCGCAAACAAATGGCATTCTAAAAGTAAACAAAATATATATACAAGTTATCGACAATCATGATAATTTTGAGTAACATGAACGTCGTGATTATCATATTTCAGGCGCGCAAAACACTACCAACAATCTTTATTGACCAACTTTTGTTATTCAGACAGATTTTTAATATTTTTGACGTTAATGTCAATCTTTCAATTCTCTAGTTAAGTTTGTATACCACACATAGCATTTAAAAAAATTGTCCCCCACATAAGCAGCATAAAAATCTGTATTTTATGCACTTGTTGAAATTCTTAAGAAAAATTGTTTTAAAAGGTTCCTTGAAAAAATGACCACTTATCGGTGTGTTAACATCCATTAACGTTGAATGAAATTTACGTATTCGTGCAATTGATTGTGTTTATTTGTATTTGTATTCTTAAATGACCACTTATGTTATGTTATGTAATGTAATGTTGTTATACCTATTTACGTGACAGAGAATAATGTGTATTTGTGTATGAAGACGATGTACTTATGTATAAGTCTGAATAAACTGTCTGTCTGTCTGTCGCTCTGTCTGTCTGTCTGTCTGTCTGTCTGTCTGTCTGTCTGTCTGTCTGTCTGTCTGTCTGTCTGTCTGTCTGTCTGTCTGTCTGTCTGTCTGTCTGTCTGTCTGTCTGTCTGTCTGTCTGTCTGTCTGTCTGTCTGTCTGTCTGTCTGTCTGTCTGTCTGTCTGTCTGTCTGTCTGTCTGTCTGTCTGTCTGTCTGTCTGTCTGTCTGTCTGTCTGTCTGTCTGTCTGTCTGTCTGTCTGTCTGTCTGTCTGTCTGTCTGTCTGTCTGTCTGTCTGTCTGTCTGTCTGTCTGTCTGTCTGTCTGTCTGTCTGTCTGTCTGTCTGTCTGTCTGTCTGTCTGTCTGTCTGTCTGTCTGTCTGTCTGTCTGTCTGTCTGTCTGTCTGTCTGTCTGTCTGTCTGTCTGTCTGTCTGTCTGTCTGTCTGTCTGTCTGTCTGTCTGTCTGTCTGTCTGTCTGTCTGTCTGTCTGTCTGTCTGTCTGTCTGTCTGTCTGTCTGTCTGTCTGTCTGTCTGTCTGTCTGTCTGTCTGTCTGTCTGTCTGTTGAATTTGCAACCGCAAAAAAAACCCGCGATCCTGCACCCGGGCATTCCATATTTCATATTTTGCTGTCAACCAACTCAATGAAAGGGAATAAAACATGTCAGCACAGTTTTGTCCCTTGGTTCAGCATGGAATAGAAAATTGATATATTTTGATTGAACGCAAGAAAGAGTAAATAAATAACGTGTAAAGTTGCACAAGGTATAACGTGCAACATTGTAAGTTTCGCCCTGTGCCGACATTAAAAGTCGCGTTATGTTCGTCTACATGTTATATGCAATTAACTGTTAATGTATGGTTTGAAACTAAACGGACGTAGTGGTGAATTGTCTTTATATGTGGCAGGGAATGAGATTTTTACCCATCTGGTCAAAAATTTACTTTTTCAGTTAAGCATATATTATAAAAGTGCTACATCTTACAAGTCAAAATCTTAAATTTGAGCATCCAAATCCTAAAAGTGACGAAATTTTGTCGTGTTTGCGTTTCATATCATAAACGCCAAATAGCGCCGTTTAAAATGTACAGTACATGTAATTCTAATCCGTTTGTGCTGATAATTTCTCCATTATTCGTGTTTGTCGATGAACATAATTGATAACAAAATGCAGAATTCATTGTAGTATTATAAGTCACAAATACTCATGGTAGCCATGAAAAGAAACAAATGATATGTTTTCATACGTATTACCATTTTTAAGAATTTAAGACAAAAACTAACAGCAACATAATCAAAAATGCCCTGCACAGATGTGGAACATCATAAGCATGTTTTTAATTAAAAAAATATATATGCACTTTTTCTGTAAATAGGCGTGTGTTCAGAAATTGAACATTTTTATAGCAACAAACTTGAAACGAAAACGAAGGACTACGCATGATGTAATTTGTGCTGTGTGTCTAAACAGCCAGACATTTTGTTTAATTTATTTAGTAATTATATTTTGTTCAACGATTTAAATTAATAAATTAATTAAAAATTAGACAAAATTTATTAAGTAAACAGTTGCTATGGAAACATTGCATGTTCAATTGGCTGATAAACATGAACGAAGAATTGCAGATTAAGAAAAGAATTTAAATAGTTTCGACTTGATCATGAACACAACCATTTATATGGACATCCGCAACTAAAAAATCTGACAGGAAGAGAAACATATTTTTTTTACAAATACATATCATCAAATAGAATTAATTACATTGCTGACACTTTTATTGTGTAGTCATGACGAATAAAATTAATATTGCTTACAAGATATTGTGTAATTGCACAAAGTTTTGCAAAACCTTTAAGAAAATTTGCTTACCTAGGCTATACAACCCTATTCAGTTCACAGTTTGTCTGCTGTCAACCGATCAACTGTTAGATTATTATCTTTAAGTACATTAAGTGAAAGAAGAACACTTTAAGGGGAAAATATGCACTAAGCTTTTCAACAAAATGGTATTACTTTCGTTCAACAAAATGGTATCACTTTCATTATAGAAAAGTTCAAAACCAAAGTTAACTTGAGAAGTGTTTTAGATTTTGACAACTGTCGGGTAAAACACACAAACTTGACAAAGAAATATCGTCTAAAATCTCATAGTGACACCGACAAGGCCTCAACGGCTCATAAACACATTGATTGAAAAAGATTCATTTTACATGAAATTTCATCACAACAGACAAAATTTGCAATTTGTTGAAGTAAAGCAACTCAAAAAGGAAAAACAAACTCACCATGTAAAAGGCAAGAAGTTTATCCGAATATTGCCAATGTCGAATTGTGCCCTACTGTATCAATGTTAAATAAGCTGAGGTTAATTTAGATCATATAAAACCAAAAGAAAATACGGAACGTTATTGTTCCATTGACAAAATTACCTTGGTTTAGGTTATTCTTTAAAATAAAACTATTGTTTCGTCGCAAGAAGGGGTTTAACAAGGTACGCGAAACGATAGTCACAAGTTAAAGTCCTTTTTTCTCGGAAACGACGTCAGCGCAAAATGGGTCAACATCTCATGCCAATCCACATATGTACATAATTACTCACAGTCTGGAAGTTTTTAAGCCTAAAGTTAATACAAAACCTCTTAAGAAATATGTTTTACTTCAACCGTTGTTTATATTGTGCGTATTATTTAAGAAGTAAACAAAATATAAAACATCTCAAAACTTGATAGAGATAATACAAGCACATTGCGTTTTAATCCTATATCGATGATTATTGCTAATAAATCTATTTAACGATTATGCATCGATGCATTTCTATAATTACATATATGAAAAGACAACGTACATTGCGTGAATATGATTATACTTCTTCATTATGCATAAAAATTATCATTTAATTTATAATGACAATTTACCTTTTTTTTCTTAACAAAATATATTCAGTAAAGTGTAATCAATCTGAAAAGAGGAACGTTTGAATAAATATGTATGTTGACGCAAGTTAACATACAAGAACACAAACTATATCTGATACTTTCCAATACTTTCATCGAGATTATCTCCCTTATGCATAAACAGTACGTATAGCTTGTATTTGTAAATTACTATAGTACTCATTTTTGGATTTTGTGTAAATGGTCATAGCTCATAGCTGAAAAAGCCAAATGATAACTTATTGAATAGTAATATATTACATTTTATGTGTTTCTCGAAAATTAGTCCAGGTAGTTGTTGCTTGTTATGAAGATTCTGACAGTGTGTTACAATGAAAGCTCACCGCGTCTCTTACACTTTTAGTACATCAGGTATGTCACACTGTTAGTGAACCAGGTATGTTGAACTGTCTGAAGTTCGCTGTGCGCTGAAGGTACATCAGGCATGACACAATGGCTGAACACAAGGCACATTACATTTTCAGTACATCATGTCTGTTACACAGCCAGTGCAACAGCAACAGGTCTATTACGCAGCCAATACATCCGGTAATAATAATACCACAGGTATGGTACAATGTCAGCACATCCGGTCTGTTCACCGGGTATATTACACTGTCATGATATCAGGTCTGTTACACTTTATGCACACCAGGTCTGTTACACTGTGTGCACACCAGGTGTGTTACACTGTGTGTACACCAGGTCTGTTACACTTTGTGCGCACCAGGTATGTTACACTGTGTGTACACCAGGTCTGTTACACTGTGTGCACACCAGGTATGTTACACTGTATGCACACCAGGTATGTTACACTGTGTGCACACCAGGTATGTTACACTGTGTGTACACCAGATCTGTTACACCGTGTGCAAACCAGGTCTGTTACACTGTGTGCACACCAGGTCTGTTGCACTGTCAGTACAGCAGATCTTGTACAATATACTTTAAAATACGTGAGTTACAATGTTTGACAGGTATGTATGTAACATATTTCTACACAACATAATATTATGTTAGTATTGTTTTTACAACGTCTGTTACAATGAATGTGCATCTAGTTTCTAGTTTCACGTATTCACAACATGTATTTGACAATAAATGTACACCATGTAGGGTACAGTGCTTTTACACGAGGTATGTTACAATGTTTATACACCTCGCCTGTTACAATCTATCGTCTGTTAAAATGAACAAGCAAAACGTCTGTAACAAAATCAATACACCACGTCTGCTACAATTTAAAAACTCAACGTCTGTTACAATGTCTGTCCCAAAAGTCTGTTAAATGTACGTGTACCGCGTTTTTAATAATGTTAGTACACTACGTCTGTTAGAATGTTATTGCATCAGGTTTTTTAAATTATCAGTGTCGCTTGTCTGTTACAATGCCCATGCACAACGTGTGGTCCGTTGTATGTTCACTGCGTTTGTTTCATTTACTGTACACTAGATCTGTTGCAATATATATATATATATATATATATATATATATATATATATATATATATATATATATATATATATATATATATATATATATATATATATATATATATATGCATAAAGTATGTTACAAGGTCTGTACGCCAAGTATGTTATGATGTTTACTTACCACAACCGTTTATGTGATTTTGTTACAATGTAAGTTACGACTTGTCAGTTACAATATCGGTACCCTATTTATGTTACAGGTTCCGGTCCTACAAAAAATGGCGGAAACTGATGTCATTTCCGCAACAAATGACTGTGACGATGGTTCTTAAAGCAGATGTGACGGACGTTGAATCTGAAGTCCACGGGGCTTCAACAATTTCAGATCGGGCCAGCATTACATAAACAGCCTTAACCACTACAGCGTTAGCGGGTGCTGCATGTCCCGTTTTCTAACGTTAACCATGTCAACAACTTCTGACCGACTGTATCTCTATCCAAAGCTTGTCATTAATTTCAGATGGTCTGTGAAGTGTGCATCTTTCCCCTAAGAGAATGTAAGTGGTGGTCAAGAATGCGTTGTCTACTGATTAACTCTCCCATTTAACTCTTTCAGTGCTGGAACCGAATGTTGAAGGCATTTGCAAACAGTTTGGATCCAGATGAGACGCCACAGAACGTGGCGTCTCATCAGGATCCAAACTGTTTGCTATTCTCATCCTGTTCTTTGAAAAAATGGAAGAAAATGCTAATTTTAGAAATTCAGCAGACGACATTTTAGCAGACGACACATTTACCGGCATGCAAAGTGTTAACCTGTGTCGCAGGAAGGCTTGTGCGATGTCATACTGTTTGTCAGTGGTTTTAATAGTTGCCCCTGTCAGCAACACCTTGTCATATGCTGTGTTCATTAAAGTAGGTGTGCACCACCTGTGCTTCTTTTGACGGTAATTAGTAATGAACATATAAACACGCAATTACCAACATTAACACTTGCTAATTACAATGTTATTTGTTTAACATAACGAAAACAATAGTCGGACTTCAAATCCAATTTAACGCGTTCATCTTTTTCATAGTGAACATTAATGTATGTATACAATTTTTTGTCATAAAAAAGTCACGTGACTTATGAACGAAAATAGAAAGCTTTTGCTGACGAACCCGATGCATTTTCACTCTGCCTTATTTGCAAGGAAAATTTAGTAAATAGTTTTCAAAAGTTGTGCATTAATTTAAATACATAAATGAAAGTAGTTGTGCATTGAGTAAAATACATCAATTACAAACCAGTCAACCATATCTTACCTTTGAGCCAGTTTTTTCCTCATAACAAAGAACAACTATAGTAAATTGCTCGTAGCGTACAAACTGTTATTGTATGACGTCAACGGACGGCTGAAAGCTAAGGTATCAAGGTCACAATATACTAAAAGATTTTCTTAACAAATTCAATGTAAAAGCAATAACTTTACCCCAAAATAAAGTCAAACTTTTGCGCGTAGAGACCCCCATAACCATACCTTTTTTTAAAGAGCATTCCAAGACGAATTGATTTAATTCGAATAAATGATGATTTTGTTTTAAGAGGGTTTAGCATTGAACACCAAAAAATATTTAGTATACTGTAACCTATAAGAGAAAATTATTCTGACTAAAATGTGTTTTTCTTACATATTATTATATTCCCATGCATATTGCACCAATATATTAAGTTTGGCTGATTTATCTGTCCATTTGGCCATTCTACTCCATATTTTCAAACGCAGGTGATTTTGAGCCTCTAAAACCTTAAATGTACCTTTAAGATTTAAAGCTGGTGCCTTCAATATCTGCAACAAAATACCAAAGCAAAGCAAATAAACATGCACATGGGACTTATGTGGGGTGAGGAAAGAATGATTTTGTTAGTTATTTTCACTCTAAGCCATATATTTTAAGTGTATTTTTGTGCATTATCTTATTAAAAAAAACATCCCAAAAATGTCAATTCCATTACACACAAAATCATATTTCATCAAAGACCAATATACGATTATTAAAATCTGGAGATCGAAGATACTTTAAAGTGTATCGATCAATCAGCTTTCATTAATTGCTTGTTTCACACCAAAAAAGTGTGAAATCTTGAAAGCACCTTGTTTGTCGCAGCCCCTTTAATTACAGGCTCCCAATTGTACATTCTAGTATATTATGTCATGGGTGCCTTTAAACTTCAGCAGGTGATCAATTTGCATTGCCTGCTCACATTTAGATGTTAAAGGGATTTTAAAAATGCATAATTTGGGTGCAAATCAAGTTCTTTGGCTCTTTTTAAGATAACAACCTGGTCAAAATGGGGTTCCTAACCAAGCGAAAGAAAAAGTTGCTCAATGTAGGTTTTAAGGCCGGCGGACTTAGTCCTGCTAAGGGTAAAATTTATCATTATGAAAGAAGGTTAAACTCCAACACAGCATACGTAAGGTTAGAAAGGTCATCCTTTGAAGCAAGGGTAGCTTGCTATGACAATATTCTTACTTTTCGGGATGAAGACGGCTCTCAAACCCAAGTTAAGCCCTTGCGTCCGCGATTGAACAGACTTCGCTATGTAAATATGTTACGGGTTCCCGCTCAATCAAAAGTCCATCCGGACTTACTGACAAACAAGGTCTATGTCACCGCCCTCCTCTAGTCTACGATGTCCTCTGAAAATAGAAAGCATATGTTAAGAAGTCCTAAATGTAAGGGTGACTTGGTAATTGATGGAAGTGCTTCCATAAAGTGGGGTTAAGGCTGGGAGGAAAGGTTAAAATGTACAAGATGCAGATATAGGAGAGCATTATAAGCTGTACAATGAGGTTCCATCAAGCACAAGGGGCAGAAAGGCAGCTCAGATTAATGTAGGGTTCCAGATAGGTGTGGCAAGATCTTCTATTGGGAACACAGGTTTCAGCAGAATTCTGAACACTACCAATATTATCGCTCCTTCTCCACTGGCCATGCAAAAACAAGCAAATGAGGTCAATATTGCCCTTAAGTCCCTTAATGAGAGAAGTATGTGCCAGATTAGAAAGGATTTGGTGGCTGAAAATGCCAAAATAGGTCAAAATGATCCCTATTTGGTTAACGTTAAAGGGGACACCTGCTACAATAATCCCATTTTTAAGAATGACGCAACACCCTTTCAAGCCGGGACCATTGCCATAAGCACAATGTGCGAAAATAATACAAAAAACAAGAAAATTGAGGGGGTTCTTGTTTCAAATAAACTCTGTAGGACTTCATCAATGCTTAGGAACAAAGGTCAACCTGTTCAGTGCCCCAATCATAGGGAAAATTGTTCTGCAAATGTTTCCGAGCGGGACTCGATAGGTAATGAAGGCAAATACAATAAGGTGTTGGGAGAACTGATCTCACAGGATATCAAAATATCATATTTCACTTGCGACGGGAACAGTAGGGCATTTCAAGGTGTACGTAACTCTCACGGTCACAATGTTGGTCACCTTAAGGATCTTAGGCACCTAGGCAACTCGCTGAAGCGCGAGCTCAACAAAGCACCTTTCTCGAAGGGTCATTCGAAGTCCAATATCAGGAGTCGATTTGCACTCTCGGTCAAAGCTAGGTGTATGGCTGAGCTTAAAGCTGCCCACAGTAAGCACCAGGGTGACATAAACATTCTTAAAAAGGTCATGGTTAATGTCATATCAACCATAATTCTATGCTTCAATAGTTACTGCGGTACTGGTTGTGCAAAGTACAGTTATGCCTGTGCTGGTACCAATAGGCAAGCTAAGAATTTCATGCCCAACAATGTCAGGATTAAAATGGTTAACAGTGACCAACAAGTCCTTAAAAAATGCATTGAAATGGTTTTAGGTCCAGCTGCTCTTGACACTACCAAACTTTTAACCACAACTCAAAAGAGCGAAGCAGCAAACAGGTCATATCAAGCCGTAAATCCAAAATATGTGACTTTCTCTCGCAACTGTGTAGGTCGCATTCATGGATAGGTCCACAAATTAAATAATGGCTATGCTGACTCTGTCATTGCAAAAACCATGGCTCTTAATGCAAACCTTACTCAGGGGTCAAAGGTTATAAAGCAGTTAGCGTTTGAGTACCGTAAAGACCTTAATCGAAAGAGGTAATCCGCTACCATCAAGGCGCGAGCTTTACGTGCCAGGACGCGGAACTATCGTTACAAATTGCACGAGGAACTACATTACGGCAAGGGCATAAGTGACCCGAAACCTGATTTTGAAGTCTCCCACACCTTAAACATCATAAATATTTTTAGTTAAATGTGTTATTATTATAATACAGTGTGAATAGTACCTGATCTGGCACTTCTTGGCAAAAAGGTCTCTATTGAGTGGCTCCTGTATCCGCCTCAGGCTTCCTGTTACCTAAAAAGACAAAAATACCTTATAAAAATAGATATAAATGGAAAAAAATGCATTTGTGTACTTTAAGTGTACTTCTATGAATACATGGGGTTGATGAAACTTGTGGCATTCATAAAATTACCAAATATGCAGGCAATACAAAATGGCGTCGAATTAAGGCATCGGCATTTCAAGTCACTCGACGACTGCGTGTACACTTTATTTTATAATGTCCCTATAGAAAATCGCAGCATTGAACTATGTTTCTCAGCGCGGATGTTTTATCATGATTAGCAATAATGGGTTATTACTATAATAAATGTTATAAAAATGTATATCATCGTAGAATCTACTTGTTATTATTGTGATTTTTATTGTATTATATACATCACCAATAGAGCTTAAACAAATAATATGCAAGATAAATATGTTATGAACTTCGATTAGGAATTTCCGCTGAACGTATTATGGCTGATACATGAATATTCACTAAAAAATAAATATTTACTCCTTGTATTAGCAATCTCCTGAATCATTACGATATATATCCAATATTTATCTAACGTATAATTGTTGGCAATATTGCGGTGTAGCTAGTAATTTTCTAAAAGCATGTTAATATTCTTCTAATGTATGTCATTCAATAAACAGAAACCGTATTTCGACATCGCATGCGCAATTGTCCAATATTGAAGTGCATAGAAAGTATTTCCGAAATTAAAAAAAAAAAAAACAAAAAACAAAGTAGTCCACAATTGTATTGCAGAATGTGTAACAGGTCATGTTCGAATCGAAGAACGTTTGATTGTTTGTTCTAATGTTATGTTTAATGTCGGAAAAACAATACATACATAATATAATAAAATCTTAAATGAACATTTCGATTGAGCACATACATTTAAGTTAATACAACAATATTGGGAAAATCCCCAAAACTTATGTACGTATTTGTGTTATTTTTTAAACCTATTTATTTTAGCTCGATTGCATCGAAAGCCTAAGGCTTATATAAAAGCTTTCGAGTCCGTTTCCTGGGCCTAGGAAACAGTATTTGGTGTCTTTGGAGGAGATCTAAAGAACGCTTCCACGGTGGGGATCGAACGCATGACCTCCCAGTCGCTAGGCGGCACCATATCCATTACACCACGGCGACCTCAACGTATTTGTGTTGATATATTACGTAGACAAATTGATGTTTCTGCGACAAAATACTACTCATTTTATTTAAATTGTTCATTTTAATTTTCCGCAGTCATAACCGTTCCCAAAATGTGGGTGAGTATAACAGTAATATATGCAGATTTTAATAACCACGTTTATAGAAAACGTGCAGGTTAATAACCAGGTAAAACGATCAAAATTATAAATACGGTAAACATGTTAGATACCTGACGGGAACGGATACGGGACATGAATATTGAAACGTCAGTTTGATAGCATCTTTACATGCACTTAGTTTACATAAGACACATATTCTAAAGAGGATGACATATTATTTAAACAAAAAGAAATACTAAGGCATCAAATAGTATACAACTGACACTCAAAAGTATAATTTCAAGTGAAGGTCATACCACTTGGACCCAAACAACGATTCAATCAATAAAATGTTAAGCATTCACAATTTAGTCGTGGCAGGGTGCTAACCGATGCACATATTAACTTCATTTTTCTACAGAAAATTAAACGTCAAAGAAAATATGTATAGATTATTATATGGGGCAAGTGTGCCTTTAGTGGTTATTGGCACACTTGGTGAGTTAGTTGCACGAGGGCTTTAGTACTCGAGCTTTGACAAACTAGCATACCACAGCGCGCTACATATGACCTGCTTATTGCATGTGTTCATCAAGTGTATACAAATGTCGTGTATATCGAAATTACAGCAAGTGGAAAGAAATAATTATGGTAGTACATGTATGTCCGACTTCATTTATTCGATTAATACAAATACAGATATTCCCTTCCTTGTGATGTCTGCAGGAGTTCAACGTCTCCCCACAACATTGTGACATGTTCTTGTCGACCCCCGTAGGCCGAAGTGCAACACGTTGTTCATTCAAACAGTGTTTATAAGTGACTCTGGCGATTCTGAAAATAAATTAAGAAATCCAAAAGGTAGAGATCTACATAGTTTCTTTGGTTGAATTCATGGATTTAGTAACACTTCGCTTTGTAACAAAAGAATATAGGGCTATAATTTCGTTTTGTAACAAAAGAATGTAGGACTATAATTTCGCTTTGTAACAAAAAAATATAGGTCTCGATCTTTAATTCCCATGCCACAATCTTATTTTACATAGATCCAAAGAAACTGTACATAATTTATTGATTGACGGCCCTGGAGTAATTGCGTCAATACGTCATCGTTATGACGTTTCATTTACTGTGTAGTCGTAAAATTATACATGCAACAGAATATCGATGTAAACACAATCATGTCGAGTGTGAATTATCTGCTCAAAACGATATGGATTTATAATTTGATGACCACCACGTAAGTTTATATTTTGATATTATGATATGAGATAAAGTTAGACTTTTAACAAAGCAATGTTTTAATAACTTAGGCCACAATTAAAATAGTGTTGGTTTGCCCTTTACCGACCCTAAATTTTACAGTTGGGTAGGTAGGTAGGAAAATTATTTTATTTTATTTGAGAAATTATATTTTTAATACAATAATAGTCTTTGAATATTTAAAACACTGTTATTAAAGCACTGTTGCCGTGTACGAAGCCCTATGTAGCTTAACATTATCTTGTATGCTGTTTCTTGCATATATTTTAATATCAAATGCATGCTTGTGTGTTATTACATCAAATATGTGTTCATTATATGATGTTAATTGCTCAAATGCATTTGTCATTATTTAACTGCCAGACAGCTTTTATTTTTAACTTAAATCTTTCCCTTATATTGGGCTCAATTAGCATGCAACAAGCATTGAAGGAGTGTAGAAAGACAGCCCAAAGCCTTTAATGGAAAAATTCAGACATGGCCAAAAAACGTCATATTTTACAGGCCAGACTTGCCTACCAGGAGAAACAATTCACAGGCCAGTTGAAATTTTTACAGGCCTCAATTTTAAGTGTTTGACCGGTTAGTGCATAGTCTCGGCATGGCAAAGTAAATTCATAAAAGGGCAAACTGAACATAAGCATTAGTTCTTCTTGAATGCTCTGAGCTTTTATGAGTGCATACGTACAGCTCAGAGGGTCAATAGCTGGGAGTTGTATTATTGCAACTAACATAAGCATGAACACTTGATTTGGGGAAATAAATTAAGGTTGTTAGTTTCAGTTTGTGGATATAAAAACGCTTTAAACATATATACTTGAGTGTTGTCGATGTATTTAGCTAAGAGACATTAATATATTAAATAAGTTTACCTTTACATATCCATTTCACTAACATGCCATAACAGTAAACTGTTTAGAGTGGCAAACATAATAAAGCAGAATATGCACATGAATCTGATTAAACACAGATCCACTTGCATATAAATCAAATCATGTTTGTCTTTTATTTTGCATTTTCGAACGATAATCCTGTAACTGTTAGATGTATTTTTCTTTGCGAGTAGACTGCATTCCAATTTTCAAACACTTGTTCTGTGACATTCAGTTCATACATTTCCAAAAAAAAGAGTTTTATTTGTATCTAAAACGTATGCTCCATCGTAGAATGACACGTTCTTTTCATTAAACCATACTAATTATATGATGTCCGTCGTAAATTCGATAGTCATTTGTCCTCGCTGAGCATCGTTATTTCTTTTAATTGTCCGCCATCTTGGATCACGTTAACAACATGTGTGTGACGAACGTAAACTCGTATATGTCCGACTACTTTCGCGAACAAATAGTTAAGTATGATGTCGTTCGGTCATTTTCACGGAACACCGCCGATCGCGATGCTGTTTATAGACGCTTGCATTACTGTCTATTCTGGGGAATATGAAATTCCAACCATCGGAGAGACCTAGATCGGTCAGGGGCGATAATAATGGACAGGGATATAAATATGCGCACGAATAAATATTGCAGTCGGCTCTTTTATGATTGGCGAAAAAAAACGAAAATAAAAATAATACGTTTTCAGAAATCGCAATAAAAATTTAGGCCTTACCTGTGCCAAGAAGTCCTTTTTTCTTCAGAATTTGAATTTCGTCTTCTGTAAAGGGATCTGATCTATTTTTCTTATTTCCCAAGCCATGTGATTTCGCAATCTTTCGTTTTGTTGCTAGCATTTCCCGAGCGTGGTGAAATAGTTCACTAGTCATCAGGTTACCTATTGATGCTGCCAAAAATGGATTTCATGGTAGATCTATCTGGTTCGTAATTCTCTCCGTTAAATTTATTTAGATTCATAAAGAACCTTGCGAGCAGCATATTCATCTCTTGTGCAGGAATATTTATTATTTCTCGACCATCTCCAATGCTTTCGAGCCAACTTATAAACCTGTTAATGTCCGATATTGTTTTTCTCTTGGTGTTTTCGTGTTTTTTTGCGCATTGACAAATTCATATGTATCAGATTCTGCTAAATTCTCTTCATTATTTTCAATGATTCTGTCTAAATCTAGTAAACGATTCGATAGAGATTCCGAAACCCGTTCAGACGCCATTTTGTTTTAACGCCCCTGTCGCCAATTACGTAACGTCAACGCGTGCCAACGATCCGCCGTTACTGGACAACAAGTGCGAGATAACCGGAAGTTTGAAAATAACCGATTTTGGCACAGTGTGCCGATCACCGGTTATCAGCACACTTGCTCAATACCGGGGTTTTTAACGAGTTATTTGCGAAAAAACGGCCAATTTTGTTACTAAATATAGTAACATATGCAATAAAAATTGTTATCATTGAAAACCTGGTATGAACGCTTTAAACGGAAAAGAAGACGCTTTCCACATTTTGGCCTAAATAAAGCAGTTTTGTGCATATTTGAAATACATTAATTAATATTATATAATACGAATGTTTGAAGGCTTGGGGATGGCTCGACTTTAACGTGACCTGTTTAGTTATCAAAATTTGAGTACTCATTTAGGTTCCGAGGGCAAAATATGCAAAATAAATTAATCTTTTGAACACGTGAAACGTCTTTATTTCAATACGTGTTGTTAGTACTAGGTAAACAGCGTATTAAGTACAAGTGCATATACATGTATATACTTACTCGTAATTATAACATTATCATCAAAATGTGTTAATCGTTACATTCGTTTATGACTTAATTTTATGAGTGACATTTGAGGTTTTGATAATTTGTTCATGCATGCTACTTTGTAGTTCTATAAATTTAATATATAAAAATACAATTGTAAGTGCATTTTTTAATGTTTAAAACATATTTTAGTTGTGTTTATATGCTATTGCAATTCGGCTTTAAGCAAGCAATTATCAAATAATAATATAATTGTCGCGTTTTATTTCTGAAAAAAGATAAATGTAAATGCGTCCGTTAGTAGGAAGCATTCAACATAATTATATAATTAACAATGTATAATTCGCTGTGGAAATATGAGTCGCGTTCTGAGGAAACTGGAAATAATGCCTGTGCGTATAGTGTCAGCCCAGATTAGCCTGTGCAATCCGCACAGGCTAATCAGGGACGACACGTTCCGCTGTTATGACATTTATCGTTTCAATAAAGTCTCTTCATAGCAAAATTCCAATTTAGGCGGAAAGTGTCGTCCCTGATTCGCCTGTGCGGACTGCACAGGCTAATCTGGGACGACACTATGCGCACATGCATTATGCCCAGTTTTCTCAGAACACGACTCAATTATATAATTAACAGTGTATCTTCGCTGTTGAAATACCATTCCGATCACAGTACATTAGCAAAAAGAACAATGTTTACAGAATATGACCTTTATCCAATTATCTCTATGTTCTGTTGATAATTACACTAATTGTCCATGCGATACTGCTGTCTAAGCTTAGAGCGTTTAACCACTTTCCTTCTGAAAATATGAACGCAAGCAAGAAGACAGGCAAATAAATAAATGCATAAAAACATCAGATAAATGTAACTGTTATTTATAAATATGATTGCGTTTACATTTGTGTTATTTTTTGTATTTCAATAACAGTTCCAATCAATATTTGCAAGATTTAATTGCAGTATGTTTAATGTATTGTTATGTAAAAAAAAAAAAATAATAATAATGATAATAAAAATAATTATCACATGCCTTATCCGGTTTTCCATGTAATATAACCATTACATATTTTTTAATATTACACATGTGTAAAACAACATTTTAAGCGTTTTCATTGGCTTAGTTTACGTTTATTGACCAATCGCATTTTGTTATTTTGCTGAATTGACGTTGCAACGTCAAATGACGTCACGAAATGTTAACAACATTCGGGATTTATAATTATGTTTGCGTAAATATTTATTTAATTTGCTCATTTTAAAGCATGTGATAAAAAAGATCTGACACTCGTTGTCATATCATACCATATTTTATTAAACTCGTCCAGGAAATTCGTTAGTAAGCTCGCCAAAGGCTCGCTTACTAACAAAATTCCTTAACTCGTTTAATAAAATATGGTATGATATGACAACTCGTGCCAGATCCTATATTTATTATAATCATCATCATCATAATCATAATCATAATAATCATAATAATAATTGTAAATCAAGTGTATGTATAAATTGTGATAATCATCGTCTTTGCTAAATATTAAGTACAGTAGTACTTCGCAATTCCATTTCTGATATCACCATCATCATCATTATCACACTTTCAACAACATAATCATTAAAGTTATCATCAACGACATCGCAGCTATCGGACGTCAGATATTTCGACCAATCTTAGGGTGGTATGCTATTGCGCGTTAAGCCGTATCTTGGTTCCCGAGATGTGGCCAACGACAGTTTTATCTGGAATGTGGCAATCAGGGAACCAGGCGACTACATAACCTCGTCGGCTGACAGGAAGTGACAGCTGCAATGATGCTAGTGGTGTAGGCAGATGCAGTCGAGTTGGCCCAGTATATATCATCATAACTGCAAATGAGTTTCTTGTATAATGACCTTCGAGCTTGTCATTTTATGCTGATCATGAGTATTCTCTAAAAACGATATAATTATACGAACGGGGACTACATTTTTGTTTATTGTATAATAAAAAGTTGAAGTATAAGGCACAGTTTTCGCGGCAAAACTCTAGGATGTGCCTTAGAGTGTTATGCGTCTTTTATGTAAAGCAAAGGCATGTATCTGTTTCTGTACCTGTTTATTTAATCTAACAAATTTCTTATAAAACATATAGACCAAATATTTATGCTTTATAAATATGATAACATTAAACTCCGTATTTCCAAAATATTCAAGGATTGTATATGTATGAACATTATAACGATCGTGTAATAATAATTAATCAACTGGGTAGAGCACTTGTTGATGGGAGAAAATAAAAGCACAGTTATAAAGTTTGTATAATGTATGGATTTGGCCGGAAAGGAACCAATCAAGATCTCAAATTGTGAACTATGATGGAAATATCCGTAATGTTGTGTTTGCTGTAGTGTGGAACACCACACTTAATATAAATTGTGTTGCGTGTAATGATTTTTCAGGATCCGTTTTGGTTTAAAAATAATTTGAAATTTACGAAATTTAAATAAATCAAATGTTAGCAAGCTAAACATCATCATTTCGCAAGTATAATATGTCCACGTGACTCAAAATGACAATCTGAAAAATGGCAATCTGCAACTGGTCTGATTACGCGATGAAACGTAACAGATTAATCCCACATTAATTAGTGAACATTGTATAATGTAGAAGGTGCATGTAATTTATACTTTCAGCTCTCGTTATTTCCCAAAAATCAGTTCTAAATGAAAGTTATTTTGAACATTAGCATAAATACACAATTTAAAGCATATTAAATTATTAATTAAATGATACTACAAATCTCGCGGTATGGCATTGGCCACATCAATTTAATCGTAATGTCAAAAGGCCTTGGCAAACAGCGTAAGAAATATTCTAAATATAGAAATAAATATACTAGACATCCCTAATTTTGGAAATAAATTGATCCAATTAATAATGATGGGAGAGTCCACAAGGCATAAATGGGTTAACATTTGGTATCTTGAAAGACGATTACTAGTTCTGATAAACGTCATTCTCTGCATGCAAATAAAAAACGCATTTTTTTCTTAACAGTGTCAAGAATAACTTAAATCTTTCTGATGACGTTTTGCATCAACCAAACATATAAAACTGATTTTGATTTTACTCTGTAAAATACACGTTAAAATAAACAATTATTCGTGTAATATTTATCAATATACATATTTCTATGCTAAAAAACGACAAAATAGTTTTCGGTCGTTCGCCTTAGTCAGCGCCCTTAATTGAGTAAATTAATACGCTGTATGACGCTCAGGCATTCTTGTATATCTACTAGTTAACGATTACGACGTCCAAACTATTAAATAATATAACACAATAATCAATTATATTACTAATAACGTTCCATTAGGGAACGTATGCGAAACATTTATGTGAGTTATTTTTATTACATAATGGTCCATTTTTGTTTAATATAAAAAGAAGGAAAATTCAATCAACGTTTAATAAATGCAATAAAAACGCAAAATTAAATACTTTTGAAATAAGCAACATATTAAACATCTATCAATTTCAACACCAAATATGCAATTGCTTAATTATTAAACAAACATCATATTAAAAAAATCACTTAACGTCCAATTTTAACGAGACGATTGCGACAAAAAGCAACAATCAGAATCATATGAAAACACAACCAAGCTCCACTATCCACCATACCTGTACCACAATACTGATAGGCCAAGAGGCTTTTGCCCAGCTCCGCCCCACGTCTTTGCCGCGGTCGTGGTGCTGTAATCTGATTGGTTGATAATCAATTATCCAGAATCTTTGCGCCGCCTGGTTGAAGGGAAAGTTGTATAGAACCCACCAGCTGTTTACATTATATGGGATGAACACGAATAGGAGAGTGAAAGCTATTTTATTCGCTAAAATCTACTTAGAGTTCATTGAAAAACATTTAGTAGGTTCGACGTACGAGGATTTAATGTTCATTACTACTCATTAGATTTAATCAAGATAGTCAGAGATTTTTAAGAGAAAAGAAAACATTGATTGAATTAAAAGATTTAGTCGTGTTATTGATAGGTGTTAAATTGATCAGCCGTTTTTGAGCTCTGATACATGCTTTCTTTTACATGAGCCGCTCGGGAAACTTTGATGTACTGGTTACATGAACATTTCCGTAACAGTGAATCTTTGTGATATGGTTTATAGTTGTACTAAATACCAGGTAGCATACTTTCTCCATGGGATACCATTAAGGAAATCTTCCAGAAGGGAAAGTACCATCGTGGAGGCAATAACAATTAAACAAAATATTACAATCTGCAAAAATGAGCGTGTACTCCATGCTTCAGCAAGTCGACGGACAGTACTCGAGCTTTGACAAACTAGCATACCACAGCGCGCTACAGAATTCAAAAGGAGGCTTCAGTGTGAACCATTTGCTTGACCTTGGCGAACTTCCTGGCGAAAACTGCGCCATGTTCGCCGGAACGGACCCCTCGCCGGGCCTGCCGACGCAGACCTGTACGCCGGACTCGCCTGGTAACGTGCACGCCGACGGGCAAACGCAAGGACTCGTGTCCGACCTGGACATGATGGGACAGCATGCGCAACATCAACTTCATCATCAGAAACTGCAGCAACAACAGCAGCAGCACCATCAGCAGCAAGAGCAACAGGATCAGTGCTTGAAGGAGGAGCCTTTAGATGGTCAGCAGCTTGATCCTAGTTCAGGTTAGTCCATACGCGAGTTCTTCTGAGGGTTCAATACCTTGTTATAGTTTTAAATTGACTTACATAGGGACTTACCATTACAAATTGTATTGCATAAAACCGCAAAACCCATTCAGTTATTTCGTATTCGGTCGGTATCTTCATCTAGAGGCCCTCTACTTACTATGTTCATAGAATGCCCCTTTGGTCAAAGCTTACTATGTCCAAGGGTCACATTTTAGTATAAAATAATACATAGTTATCGCCCGCATTTATACCGAGGAATAGACGTTATAATTGTTATATGGCCTATCTTCAAACACATATTGCTAACACATATCGGGATTGGTCCTGGCATGGTTATTGTATATAATTCAACAAAAAAATAAACATATATTTCTTACTTAATCCCCACTAAGTTTTATCTTAAAGAGATTTGATGTAGCCTTGGTTATATGGATTGATTATGTTTTGTAAATATTACTTGAAATAATTCGTTGATTATTTTTTCAAGGCTTGTTATTGTTATATTCGAAATACGTTTTTCTTCAGTTTCGTAGTATGTAGGGATAAAATTAAATTGTCACAGAACAAGTTTTACGCATTCCTGATATATTTCGCCCAAATAGGCTTTGAAAAAATGTTTGTTCTTTAGAATCTAAAATCTAGCAGCAATGACGTCATGACACTGAATTTTTCCGGAATATAATTGGCTTTTACATTGTCGAACCCTAAAGTAAATCATTACAAAGTCGATTTGTTTGTTTGTATTCGTTCTACAAAAGTTCAGAAGCGCTTCCAATATTTTGAAACACACAGTTCCTGTTAATTGTTTTATAAACAAATGCGTACAATTATGTTTGCAACTACGACTGCTAATGCTTATACATGATTCGGCACAGTTTAGCAGATTTCTACCTTTTTTTCAATTTCGTTACTTAAGATAAGAATGTACACTTTGGAATATATATTATGTTACTGTGTATTGAGCAAATATGCAATTTATATGAACTATTAAGTTCTATTATTTAATTTCTTACAATTCAAAGTTCTCAAAATTTCGACACGTGACATGCGAAAAAAAATATATATATGAGTGAACATATTGTGGGTAAGCTTCGTGTACATTTTAATTTATATGAGAAAATATATATCTTATGTATAAATATTAAAAACAAATTTTAAGCGTCAATTTCGATACCGTCAATGTTTATAAAATTAAATTTACTACGGAATACTAATAGGAATATAGCTGTGCAGGTTTGATCTTACCAATAGCCCACAACGGTGTGCATTGTTCAAAAGCAATGCATTGCTGTTATTTTCATTCATCCATCGTGACCCATAAAGAGCTAATTAACATTCATATCATTTAAATTGATATAATTACACTTAATGAGCTTCCCTGATAAGCCTCGTTATCAAATTAACGAATTAGTGGCGCGTATTTCTTCATTAGTATACAGGAATAGTTGGAGCTTTTCATGCTTGCATGATTTGAACTTGATATCTCCGAAATGACAAATTATGATCGGAAAAATATTTTAAAGTTTTAATTTTATTTACCTTGAAATTAATTTACATCTTACTACGGGTAAATTATTATGGTGCGAACGCTAATGTACTTTGCTAGAGCTTTTGATACACAATATACGCTGTTTTAACAATTTCAAAATAGTGTACGAATAAGATTAACTCCGAAAAGAAATGGTCTTAGATCGTCAAAGCATATTATTCCAAATTAAGTTATATATGTATCTTATATTTTCTAAACAAACAAATCACTTGAATTTAAATTTAAATTTCATTTAGTATTATTGTGGCAGCATACATATGTAAGATGTTCAGCACAAATGACATATACAATACATTGCCTTACGGCATGTTTGAAACATGATCTTTATATAAAGCCTGACACAAATATTTTGCATACCCACATGAATACACGTGTTCAACATACGTGTTGCAGCACAATGTGTTAACATGCTCAGAAAATATTATTAGTAAGCGTGTGTATAAATAGGCATAAATGGGTTAAAAAGGTGAATTGATTTAACAACAAGCATAAGTTAGCAAAAAGATATGAAGATATACACTAATTGCAATAATTACATGACAAGTGTCAGTCTGTAAAATATCATATAAACGCTCACCGAACCCAAGAGGAAGATTCTGTTAATATGTAGTAAAATGAATATGTTACATTGTACAATTCTTAAGTAACAGGTACGAAATATTTGAATGTTATGTAAGAAGAAACAATATAGCACTGCATCCCACGAATTGTAGTATCTAATCATGCTACTTTAACCCATTTATGCCTAGCGTCTAGAAAAAAAGGCCGTGGCAAACAGCGTAGACCCAGATGAGACGCCGCATGATGCGGCGTCTCATCAGAGTATGCGCTGTTTGCTTAAAGAAATTTCTGTAAGAAATATTCTAAATATAGAAATAAATATACTAGACATCCCAAATTTTGAAAAAAATGATCCAATTTAGAAGAATGGGAGAGTCCACTAGGCATAAATGGGTTAAGTTCTAAATAACTACAGAAAAGGACAATCATGTCTATGAAAAAATACAATTATTGGTAACCTAGGACGACGCATTTGCGTTACACTAAAAACCTCTGAAAAGCGGGTATATTGCGGCGCCTATGAAGAAGTGTTTTAATGTCAACCAAATACTCGCGTTTCCAAGTACATAGCTCGCTACTCTACTCCAAGTGTTAGCACGTGTGTTTTACGACTCTAATACCACACCATATCGACGTACACTTGTTGTGGTGGTTCAGCCATATCTACTTTCTAGAGACCTCTTTGACTTTTCCACTAGTATTACGCGCTATATGGGTAATTATTCCTGACAAATGTTATTTTTAAGCACTGGTAAACGTGCGAATCTTGAAAAGTCTCTAATAAACTCAAAATAAACGTTACGTATCACAACTGAGCGATGCATTTTCAATAACATTGATAATGGTGATTGTTATTACAAAAGAGGGTTAAAATAGGAAAAGATATACAACAGTGTAGAAGTATTTGTGAACAAAAGCAGCATAAATGGTAAAAAAGTAGTAGCGGAAGCATAAGGATTAGTAGCAGAAGTAAAAGTAGTGTTTGAAGAAGTATTAGTAAACGTAGTTACTAATAGTGGTAGTAGTAGTAATAGTAGTAGACGTCGTTATTGTTTAAGTAGTAATTGTAGTAATAGAACAACTACTAGAAGTAATTGTTGTTTTTGCTGTTATTGATGCCATTTCAGTTGCAGAAACAGTAAATTATCGTTATTTATGTACAATTGCAATTAATATTTATATTCGTTATACCTTTTTCCACCAGTTCATTTCCTATACTGACCCAGATTTATTGGTTTAAATATTAGACATTAAACGTATTCCATCAAAACATTACACCCTCTTAGACACGGCTTCTTAAACATAAATTACAAAATGACGACGAAAATATGAATGAATCTATAAAATAAGCATTAAAACGTGTCTGTTTTCCCCAACTTTACAAGCGCTGTCAAATTTCAAGGGTTAAACGCAGACTTGGTTTCATTTCTGGTGAAATTTAATCACTTCAGATATACAAAACATTTAGCGCAGCTTGTTGATATAACGTTGCAAAATAAAAACAGTCTGGTTTTACGTTTTAAACGCATTTATGGAACAAATCTTAGTAAAACCTTTATTATTTTATTGTTATTTTAGAATTATTGTATACGATAAAAACAATAAAAATCTTCATTGGTGAAACAAACATTATATGTATCATCATCATCATCATTATCATCATCATCATCATCATCACCATCACTATAATAATCACTATAATAATCATGTTCATGGGTTTGCTGATGAGGATCAAGATATACGAGATCATTTAGGTTAAAATTGTTATACTCTCTTATACAAAATATATATTGATACACTGGAAGCCATGTTTAAGTCAATCGGGATGTTATTATTTTCTCGACGTGTGTGCAGGAAAAGAAGTGTTATTGACTTTGACATGACTATTTAACCCATCTATGCCTAGCGTCTAGAAAAAAGGCCTTGGCAAACAGCGTAGACCCAGATGAGACGCCGCATGATGCGGCGTCTCATCAGGGTCTGCGCTGTTTGCTTAAAATAATTTATGTAAGAAATATTCTAAATATAGAAAAAAAGTATAGTAGAAATCCCTAATTTTGGAAATAAATTAAAGGATGGGTGAGTCTTCTAGGCATAAATGGGTTAATACAGGACACTGGGCCTGAAAATGTATCGAAGGCGGTAAACACTCAACATTATATGAATTAGAGAAAATAATGGAAAACAAAACATAGAAGTTGGCACGTGGCGATATCTTTCATACCTATCTTATTACTGACCTTTCTAATTTCGGAAATTCACACTACATGCTTTAAACAAATATGGTTTTGCAGATCCTTCCGAGTAATGCTGACATTACTAAATGTGAAGGTTTCATGTGGTGACCTAAATATTAATTGTAAAATGCGAAATGAAGTACAGCACAAGTGCATATTACGTGTTTTAAAGCAATAATGCGAAAACTCGCTTTTTTGCATCTCAAAGGTACACCAAATCGTGTAAAAAAAACTAATATGAACATTTTTTTTATTACTTCATTTGTCTTTTTTATTTCAGAAAATATGCATATGTTGTTAATTGGAGTTTGTTATTACTTCATTTGTCTTTTTATTTCAGAAAATATGCATATGTTGTTAATTGGAGTAATTGATATCAGTTTGGTTCATCTTTGCCATGACCATGAAAAATTAAAGCACTGAAAAACAATTCATTCCAAATAACGTTTTTGACACATTTTAAGTGTATTGATAGATCTTCAATTTTGCATAAGCGGCAAGAATATGTTGAATTTGAGTGATATTTTTTTGCGATAACAAATAACACTGTTCCTAATAATAGGTTGCAGAATTAATTTAGATGTGCAATTGTATACTGTTCAAAAATAAATCAATAAAGAATTGGTGCTCTCTAATAAATAACTATTATGTTTTAAGATTGGAGAGTGCCGTATAAACTTTGACAAAAGCGGGTTACACTCAACTAACAAAAACTGAAAAAAAAAACGTTTTACAACAGTGAACTTTTATAACAGTCGAGATCTTTGTTACATATAACTTAGCATACGTTTTATTTCTTAGATGCATTCGTCTTAGAATGCTTAGTTAGAAACGCGTGTTTATGAGGGTCTCTTCATGCAAAATCCTGACTTTACTTTTGACTTAAGTTGAAGGTTTTACATAATATTACAGAAGGATCGAAGTATGTATATTGTTACCTGGTGTTTAAAAAATATCTTAACAAACAAGTCACCATTAATCAGAACGTAACATGAGTTCGTCAAATGCCTGCTGCTATTTCGCCACCACCCTGTTGTTTTCTTTCCAGTAGATTTCCCTTCCAGTATTTAAATAGACCCCGACCCGTGCCACGGCCTTATCGATACTATATCTGAGGCTCAACACAGCGTTTGTAGGAATCATGCCCTCGGGGGACATTTGATTACGCTCGCCAGATGCCTCGCACATGTGCAACCGGTTAGACTTGCAACGTCAGGCACGCTCGTTTTGCTTTCCTGATAATATATTACTAAATCGATTGATATAATAACTCATTATTCGCATTCCTATTTACTCCCAATATGCTTAACCAGATGTACAAGATACACGTAGAAATTGTGTTTATTAAATAAATTGTAAAAACATCTATGCAAAAAAACAAAATTGTATTTTACCTGACAACGGGATTTGGCTTGATTGAAATTATTGTTCGGCAGTATATTTCAAATGTGAATGTTTAAAACAATGTGTGGCAGAATAATATTTCCGATCAATTTTGCCATAAGGGTTCATCTGCTATCTTTGAAGACGATTATGCAAAGGAACGGTATCTTGTTGAAAAAGAATAGCAAGATTC